>NC_048907.1:7871190-7960632 GCF_011077185.1 Oxyura jamaicensis
CCCGGGATGGGGGGCGCGGGGGCGCCGCTGCCGCTGGCGGCGGGGCTGCTGCTGCTGGTGGCGGCGGGGCGCGTGCGGGGCGCGGCGGGCGGCCTGGCCGACAGCGTCGTGTGGGCTGTGAACGCCGGCGGGGACGCCCATGTGGACGTGAACGGCATCCACTTCCGCAAGGACCCGCTCGAGGGCCGCGTGGGCCGAGGTGAGGGCACCGGGGGGGCCGGAGGGGGCACCGGGACGGCGCCGCCGGGGGGCACCGGGAGGTACCGGGGGGTTCCGGGGATGCGGGGCCCGCCTGCACCGGCCGCGTCCCGGTCCCGGCGTGCCCCCCCCCCCGCGGGAGGCCCCGGCCCCACCGCACCGGTGTCCCACCGGGCCGGGCCGTGCCACTTCCCCCTGCAGCACCGGGCCCGGGGAAGGCGAGGCCGACAGCCTGCCGCCGGCTCCCCGCGGCTCGCAGCACGCGGTGCGGCCGGGCAGGGCTCGCCGCGACGCCCCGCGGCTCAGGCGCGAGCCCGGCGGCAGGAGGGTGCTGCCGGCACCGACCCGGCGCGGGGCCCGGGGGGCGCCGTTGAATAGCGCTGCCTCTCCTTGGAGTTCGCCGCTCTGCGCCCCCGTCGCACGAGGCGTGCTGGTTGCTGCGGGTCAGCGTCCCTTCGCAGCCCCCTCGCGTGTGTGACTGGAACGGCCTTGCGGACCTGAGCAGGTAATTGAGGGGCAAAAAGGGACCTTTCTGAGCACGCTGCGACGTGCTGCTCCTTCGGGGACAACCCGCCTTGTCCCCTCTGAACAGCGGGCTGCTAGAGCAGCCCCAATCCCGCCCGTGGTGCCAGGCACAGCGGAGGAGACTTTACCCCTTTGAGCTCAGGGCTGCGCTTCCCTCAATGGCTTTTTATTGCACCCTTGTCCTGGCGTGCGCCGGGCTCCTCGCTGGGGAGGCAGCTGTGGAATGGCTGCCTGGAAACACGCGGCTGGCTCCGGGAGGACGAGGGGCCGCACGTCGCCTCCGGGATTCTTGAGCCTAAGCCTGGGTGCTGGGCCCTAAGGGGCAAAATGCCCCGGTGGCACTTACAGGTATGTAGTGTGTACGGCTCGTGTCTGGTGAGCCACCCCGAGCACACCTAGCGCTGTGAAATCGAGCTCGCTGCCACAGCTATGCCAGCAGACCTCCGCTACGTGGCCGCCGACTCTTCCTCTCCAGTTACCTCCGTGGCTATTAATGGACTCTCTCCGTACGCAGGCTTCCCTCTGACAGGAGCTGACTTTCGTGGAGTCTCGAGCTTGCTATCGCTGTGGTCTGGCCAGAAACGTCCGGGTGGGAGGACAGGTTCAGCTGCTCACCCTCTGTATTTCTGCTGATCACAGCCCCCGGTCTCTGTGCCCTGGTTTGAGTGGTAAAGGGCAGCTGTGTGCGACGTCGCCTGAGTAGCTGTGTGTGAAACAGGAGACTAAGAACTGGTATTAATTTCCTCTTGCTCGTTTGCATTGGCTCCGTCTTCGGCAATGTGTGCCGGGTTGGTGGTTCCTGCTTTGTCTTGGCCGGTGCCGTGTCTGTTCCCATGGAAATAGGGGTGGAAGTGGCAAGTGGCAGTGGAGAACTTGGTCGGGATCAACTTCTGCCGAGTGGAGAGCCGGTGGGCAGAGGGTGTTCGCTGCGCCCTGCTTGGCTGGGGGATGGATCCTGAGCTCTCAGTTCACTTCTGTGCAGTAACCCTGACACAACAGGATGCCACGGCAGGGTGAGATCTGAGGGCTGCTAGAGAGGTGGCGATGTAGTGAGCAAGGAGGGACAACACCTGAAAAAATAACAGAAATCACAGAAAAGAGAAAAACCTATTTGGTTGTACTGTTTGGGCCCTTCATGGGGGCTGTACAGATACCTGCAGGTGGTGCCCATTTCGGCTGGGCAGCTCTGAGACCTGATGAGACCTGATGGAGCTGCTGGTGCTCCTGAACCCCTCGCGTACCTTTCCTGCGTTGTTTTCCTGTCTTCAAGCCGATGTGTACTGCGTGGCTGTGGTGAGAAGAAAGGGTTTCGTAAGATCCGTGTAATGCTTTGCTCCCTTCTGCCATCCCCCAGGTTTTCCCTGAAGGAGGACACGTCTCTAAAGCCTGGTGCCGTTGCCTCCTAACTTCAGATGTGCTGAATGAATGAGTCCAGTCAGTCCTAAAGTGACTGCTTTGGTTTCGCTCTCAGAGTTTGTACTTTGGAGACGTTGTAAAAATATTCCAGGCGTTTTTTCTCTTTGAAGCAGGAGTCCAGGGCCAAGTCCGTTGGCTCTGCGCCCTGTTTGTGAAACCAAGTCTTCTTTTTGAAATGGTGTGAGTGAGTTTGCTCTCTTAGGCTGCAGCAGGTCCAGACCTGTTTTTCCCCAGGACCCAGGTTCAGGGATTTTGGCTACCTCTGCTTTTCCCCTAGTAGTGCCTCCTCCTGGCCAGAACAAGGGCGGCAGAGAGGGCTTACTGGGGCAGCAAGTGCTAAAGTCACGGTGGGAGTTAAGCCCGTAAGAGTAGTTAAAGTCTCTCTTCCATGTCCCTCACCAATTAACCGTTCCTCTCGCTGTTCTGTGCTTGAAACCCAGCTTCCGACTATGGCATGAAGCTGCCGATCTTGCGGTCCAACGCAGAAGATCAGATCCTGTATCAGACGGAGCGTTACAATGAGGAAACCTTTGGCTATGAAGTTCCCATCAAGGAGGAGGGTGACTACGTGCTGGTGCTGAAGTTTGCAGAAGTGTATTTTGCACAGTCTCAGCAGAAGGTAAACAACAGCTCTGTGCCACTGAGTTTTACTGTCTGTTTGATGCAAATTCCTGGCTGAGACCACGTGCCCAGGCTGCTTTGCATGGAGAGAGGTGTGAGGTGAGGCACCAATGGTTAACTTCAGCCACGGAGCTCTTAAGAGGGAGATCTGAAACCTGGAGCTCTCTTTCACACCACAGGTACACATTTGGCTTGGAAAACTGCATTACAAAGGAGTGTTCATACAAACGCAGGCAACTCTGCATGACTTGCATTAGAGTCTTAGGATCTCTTTAGGCTGCGCTGTGTTTGAGAAGTGTTTCTTACCTTTTTCCTGGCCACTGGCTCCTGATGCAACTGCAAACCTGTGCTGGAGCGAGTATTGCACACGTTGAGTCAGGGAAGCGCTCTGCGTTAAACTACTCAAAACAAATTTTGCTAATGTAATAAAACCTGATAAAGGTTCAGACTGGCCGTGGAAGCACAGAGTTAAATTCAGCCCTTGTTATAGCTCTTTGGAGATAAATAATCCTTGCCCACTTCTGAAATCCCTCCTGTACAGGCGTGGAAGCAGCAGAACAAAGAACTCAAAGCCCTGTGATAAACTGGAAGAGAAGTGGTGTGTGTTTTGGTCTGGCTTTCCCCCACTCAGTCAGCTGCTTTAGAGCCCTGCTTCTTAAACAGGGTGCCACCTTTCTGCCAGAGAAGTACTTCTGGGAACAGAACTGGTGGGGCTGGCTTACAGATTAGATGCAAAAAACAACCGCAGGTTAGGCTGAAGAGCTGAGGCATCCTTGGCTCAGTTCTTCTTCATGTGGTTCGGCTGGGATTCCCCAGGTGCTGAGCTGAAGTTTGAGTCATTATGGCCCCGAGGAGGACTTTCACTTTGAATTCAGATGTGGTTAGCAGTTCAGCATTTTATCTCCTTCAGCCCCTGCATCCTGTCAATAGCATCACCGACGTGTTTCCTGTTACCTGCTCTGCTTCAGGCAGTTCGTTAGAAATGGCCCAACTCCCTCGGTGTGGTGTGCCGCATCCTCCCTGGGCTGGTAGGAGCAGGCCCTCAGCCAGCGGGTGTGAAGTTGTGAAAGAAAAGCACGAATAAACCAGCAGAATCGGTCTGTCCTCAGTGCTGAACGGCCGGCACGGGAATTATATTAAAAGTAGGAGGCGAATTTCAGCGTGTTTGAAAGCAACCTTAATGCTTTGCTGTCTTTTTCTGGCTGCTTCTGGCCTCTGAATCCTTCCCAAGGGAGTGGAGCATGCATGGTGGTACGGTGCATGTTGCAATGCTTGCTTGTTCTGGGTGCAAAACAAGCAGAGACCTTTCCTTTTCTGTTCCCCTTTCAACTGCTGCAAGCCTGAATCTGTTCTGACAGTGTCATTTCTTCTGCCCCGAAGGTTTTTGATGTTCGCTTGAATGGCCACGTAGTGGTGAAGGACTTGGACATTTTTGACAGGGTTGGACACAGCACGGCTCACGATGAGATCATTCCCATGAGTATCAAAAAGGGGAAGCTGAGCGTCCAGGGAGAGGTTTCCACGTTCACAGGAAAGCTCCACATTGAGTTTGTTAAGGTGATAAGGCTTCGCTGGTCAGAGCCCTGAGATCCCTTTTCCCCTTCTTTTCCAGCCATGTGAAGCGGCTGTGTGCTGGGGGAGGAGAGGTGGTGGAAGGTGGGGAGATTATTTCTTCTGTCATTATTTCTTGTGTTCACTGACTTCCTTCTTTGCTTTCTCTAGGGCTACTATGACAATCCGAAAATCTGTGCCCTGTACATCCTGCAAGGAACAGTGGAAGGTGAGCTTCGTTCCTGAGCCAGAAGGCTCCTTCCCCTTGGAGAGCAGCCTGTTGCTTCTCAGACCATGAGATCATAGTTCTTGCTGACCCACCTCTGCCAAAACTGTTTCTCTTTCAGCAAGTTCCCACAGGGTGCAGTTGCAGAATGAGATAGGTGTCAGTGTTTTCCTACTCTGTGAGCGCACGAAGCCGCGTCATTGTCAGAATGAATAGTGTGAGTTTGGTTCAGGGCTTCCTGAGCATGGGGTAGAGGAGACGGGAACGTCTGGTCAGTCTTAGTTATAGCTGCAGATGAATTCCCTCTGGCCTCAGATGTCAGCAGTGGCCCTGCAGACAAGTAATTCATGGAGCTCTTTTATCTGGCAGTTAAGTGTTCCTTACCTGGAGCTTTGGCTTCCTCAGCTCTGAAGACAAGGCAGTGTTGTTTTCCAGATCTCTGTTCCTCTGGTAGCGGTCCTTGGTCTTTGAATCTCCCTGCAAGTCTGTGCTGGATGGAGTTGGAGCCCCTCTAGCTCCTGAATGGGGGAGTTCTAGGATCCCTCTGACCAGTGTTTCAGTTTGCCTTAGCAGTGTTCAGGGATCACCAAGTGCTCTGTACCTGGTGTGCGTGGTGGGTCGGGAAGGGGCCGCCTTGGGTGATTTCCTGGGTTAATGCTGCAACCTTTGGTCTTGTTCAACAGATGTTCCAAAGCTGCAGCCACACCCAGGTCTGGAGAAAAAAGAGGACGACGACGATGAGGATGAGTACGATGATGGCTCCAGCGTTAAAAAACAGGCAAATAAGAACCGGGTTCAGTCAGGCCCACGCACACCAAACCCCTATGCCTCGGACAACAGCAGCCTCATGTTCCCTATATTGGTGGCCTTTGGTGTCTTTATTCCTACCCTCTTCTGCCTCTGCCGGTTGTGAGAGCAAGCCCCACAGAGCAGCAGCCGAGGGGCTGGGAGGGAAGGAGTTGGACCAAACACGGTTGCTTTCAATTTCTCCATACTGTTCATAATTTAAGGAAAAAAAAAAAAAAAAGGTGATTCATTTGGAATGAATAGCAGGTCCAGGTAAGAGGAAGCTTCCCGCTGCCAGCAAGCAGTGAGGCCCTCACCTTCCCCTTTGCCATGTGCAGCCTCTGATCCTCCCTGGGGCATCCAAGAGCAAACTGAGTCCTGGCTGGCTGTGTACTGGGCTACTGGAAGCTGATGCTAGCGGTCCTGGGCCATGTCCCACGCTGAAAGAAAGCCACGTGCTGCAAGATCTCTGCATCGCTGGGTGGAACACCGTTCTCTAAGCAGGGCCGCAGCTCATAAAACGAGGCCTGGGCCATCTTGTCTGGGAGCCTGGAAGTGTTGCGGTGCTGTTAGGTGACTGACGACCGTGGAGGACAGAGGCTGGTTCTTCAGCATCTCCCTGAACGTGCAACACGACGTATGGTACTCGCCTGCATAAAGACACCAAGACTCCAGCTGGCTGCTCAGCCTCTGGGGGGACCTTTCCCTTCCTAAGAGTGCAAGCTGCGCCAGGAGCAGAGGGATTTATCTGGCCTGATGTGCTGCACCAGCTGGGAGAGACTTTCCTAGCCTGACAACTGTAATGTTAGATCCGTGGCTGAGGGATTCCGATGTAGCCTGCAGAAGGCTGGCGTCTGCGTCTGATCAGATGCACTTGTTTTCTGTATTGATTATGGCTTTTGTTTCCTTCAGTATCTTTTTATTTTCAAAGGTTCGTTTTAAGCCCAGTTCCTTGTTTTGCCCTTTTTAGCAAGCGACCTGTCCTTCAGAAGAAGCTGAGAAGCAGAAGACCTGAAGAGGAGCTTCTTGTTCCCTGAGCTTCCTGCCGGTCAGCTCCCCTCCCTGCCCCATGCCTGTGAGCGATGCGCGCCGCAGGACAGAGCGGGGCACTGTGCTGGGTGCTCCTGCGAGCTCTCACTCCGTCATACTGACCAGGCCTGCCTGTGGTGGTGAGAGGAGCAGAGCCATCCGTGTCCGGGCTACCGAGGGGCAGATGTCCGACATCTCAGTGCTGTGGCGCGAGGTGCTCTGTGGCTCTCCGGAGCTCTGGCAGCTGGCAGAGCGCTGCAGACGAGGCCCATCGGTTTCCCCGGTTGCCTGGTGACAGGCTGGCCAGCCGGGTCACCTGCAGTCCCTCGGGGGGGCTTCTGCAGGAGGTTTGTTTCCACGTGCAGAGCCTGACAGAGGCTGAGCAGAGCCCTGAGAGCCCTCGTGATGCCTTCGGGCCCGGAGCAGGCCCCGAGGAGCTGCCTTCCCCTGCCCCCGGCCTCTGCCGTGCTGAGCGCTCCTGGCTGGCGGCAGGGAGAGGGCCTGTATGTAGGAGAAGGATTTGGCCCAGATAGGGTCAGCTTCGGTCCCGGTGAGCTTTACCTCGTGCTGGCTGGTTCTCACAAGTGCTCTCTTCACCTGGTGCTGCTCTGAGCAGTGCCCTCCTTGCTGCTGCTCCTCCCTGGACCTGACTTTCCTGGTGGTTGTTCTTGAGTTTGGTCCTCTGCAGCCTTTCTTTGAGCTGAGAGTGGTCAGCAGCATTTGAGCAGAGCCCTTCTGCTCTGCTGGGCCCAGCAGCTGAAGCCTTTGTTTCTTCCTAACCCTCGAGCTGCGATACGAGCTGTCAGCTCACGGGCCCTGGAACAGGAGCTCGGGGAGGTGTCACCGTGCTGGTACCCGCAGCGGTGGCACTGATGGCAGTCATCACTGCTAGGGGCCTGGCCATAATTCTGAGGGAGCTAAAAAGCAAGCTGTTGAACCTTAATTAGCTTCTCCCCAATCACACGAGTGGTAACAGCCAGAGTTTGGGAGAAGTGAGTCCCTGCCACGCTGGAAGGAAAAGGCAAGCTTTAGGGAGCAGATCTGAAGAACAAACCCTAGGATGAAAAGGCTTGAGGTTGTCTGCTTCATCTTCTAGCTGCTGCTAAAATCCAAGTGCTTGTACAAGCCTTCAGCACGAGCTCTGTTTTGTTTGGTGACAGTGCCTGCAAAGACTTCCCCCGTGTTTTTTGGGTTACTCTAACTGGAGCACAGAGACGTTTAGATCTTTATCAGTTTGAGAAGCATAAACTGCCCTAATTTGTTAAGCAAAGAACCTGGCTTTGAAAGCAGGCTCCTCTGTAGGGAGGTGTTCTCCTCCAGGCCTTTTAGGTTGCCTCTTTTTTTGAGCATCCTCAAAGCAAGGAATCGCTGAGCTTCTTGTGGCTTACCCAGTCATCTCTGCAGCTTGCACAGCATGAGAAAAGGGATGTGCATGCAGGTGTCCAAGTCTTGTAGGGTGGTTTCTGCCTGCCGCTCCTGGCAGCCAGGGCACCTCTTTGGTGCCACCAGCACCCTGAGGCGAAGCTGTGCAGGGTTTGGTCTGTTGCCTTCTAGTTTCTCAGTTCAGATGAATTTGTCTCATTTGAATAAGAATAGGGAGGAGCAATAGTTCAGTCTTGGCTTCAGTTTAGTCATCTTGGCTCTGTTTTTTGCATTTTTGTCGCTGCTGCAAAGCTGATGCTAGCTCTCTGGGTGACTGGGGCATTCCTGACCCCGTGATGCGAGCAGTTTTCTTTGTCCCCTCTGCCAGGTTTGACTGGGGAGGAGCCTTCAAATGCAGCACGTGGGTACACAGGAGGGCACAGGACAACCCGCCGGCACCTCGCTGGGAGCGGCGCGCTCCGGCTGGCTGCCCTTTTCACCTGCCTGGCACCTGCAAGGCAGCCAGATGGGTGGAAGGAAGTACCTGGCTCTGGGAAGGAAACGTTTTGTTCGCTGTGAGCTTCCAGCACGGGTATTTGAGGGAATATCCGAGGCAGCGTTTGTCTGAAGCCAGTTAGAGAGGAGCCTGGGTGTGCTTTGTTGCCTCCAGCCAGCAGCAGGCGGCTGAAGCGCCAGTCCCTGGGTCAGGACAGAGCCCGGCTCAGTTCTTGGAGCACTTGTGTAGAGAGGGGCAGACAGGGCAATGTGAATAAAGCTTCCCCTTAATAAAGGGGAGGCAATGCTGTCGATCACGTTCTGAGTCTGGATCCAGCCTCAGGGCAGTGCTGTTTTAATTTCCCCTTCATCAGCCCCTCTGTTCTGCCACGGGCACGCAGGGGCGCAGCTGGCAGTTGTCTCACAGTCTGTGCTCTCAGCTTCCATGTCTTTAGGCCAGGCCATTTCCCACATCTTTGTGCGAGGCTGAAACAACGGCTCTGGCCCTTCTGAGTATCCCAGGTGGCAGGGAGCAGAAAGCCAAATGAATTCCTGTCTTTTTGGTGCCTTTGTGTCGGGCTTTGAATAAAAGTCCATTTGAAGAAGCTTCTCTTTTTAAGGAGCTTCTGAGTTTTTGTGTTGTGTTTTTTTTTTTTTATTTGTTTTTTCCCCCAAGGGACAGGCATTCCCTGCCCCTGTGACCAGCTGGGGACTGTCTCGCTGTCCCTTGGTGCCAGCTCTGGAGGTCGCAGCTGAAGCACAGAACTGCAAGCAAGTACCTTTGGTGCCAGCCCTTGAGGCCAGTGGGGGGAAAAAAAAAAAAACAAAACATCGCAGGGAACAGAAGAACTGGAAGGGCTCCTTCAGGTCTGCTTTCCCCCAGGGATCTCCTGAAGGCAGGATGGAGAACTTGCAGACAGCCTGGTGCCTGCGTGTCTGTGCCGTTCGGAGCAGAGTGAGTCACAGCTGGGTCCTGGTAGTCGTGCGGCGCGTAGAGCTGCTGCGTGCTGAGTGTGCCTGGGGGGTCCTGCTCCCCAGACACCTGCCGAGGGCTTCCCCTGCACCACTGGGGTCTGAACAGGGAGCAGGAAGCCGTGCTTTGTCCCTTGGTCTTCCTTTCAGTTGAAATTGCAACAGCCAGGGAAATGTGTTGGTGTTGGAAGCCTGGGCTGAACAGGCCTTGTGTTGATGGAAAACAGCAGGAGGAGGGGAGAGGACCAGCAGAGCAGCTTCAGCCCTTGATGTGAGCCAGATTCTGAGCAGCTGCGAAGTACCAAGTGTTTCAGGCTCTGTTTGGTGCCTAAATGTGGGAGAGATCTGTCTGCTTCATGCACTTATGCGGTGGGGAGGGAAATATCCTCGCTGAGAATCCAAGGGAAATGGGAGCTGGGCCAGTGCTGAGCTAATTTACCTACTGGCGCTTCTGCATCTCCGCAACAAATGCCAAAGCCTAATACAATTCAAGGATGCTTTTTTTAACGTCAGCCTGGTTGCACCAGTCTGTCTTCACTGGCGAGTCCCACGTAGGCTCAGCCGAGGATTCTCCATGGCACAAACACGGCGCTGGGCTGGGGCTGCGAAGGCTCAGAGACGTGGTTGCGTGGAGTAGGCCTCCCGTGCTGCGTCCCTGCTCCGCGCGCTGGCCCGGCAGGGCTGGGGCACGTGCGTTTCACCCTGGATCTGAAGGGATTTGTCCCAGGAGCATTGCAGCAAGCACGTTGGAGCGGTGCTGGGCTGGGTGGGAGAGGTGAAAGCAGGTCCATGTCTTCCGGGACTCTGGCTTGCTCAGAGTTTATTGCTGTATATTAAATACTATTTTTGGAGACTGGGGGGAAGATGCGGGAGGGGGAGGGATGTGGCAGCACTGTCCCTAGGCTGATCAGGGGGACGCTACTGCAGGTTACTGATAGGTTTTGATTTTTTTCCCAAAAAGTGCTTTATTTAAAAATAAATAAAAACATAAAAATAAAAAAGGAAAAAAAAAAAAACCAACAAACAGAAGTGCTTTCCTCCCTCCTAGAAACAGTGCTGGCTGATCAGAAAATGTGAATAATCTTTTGCAAACATCAAAGGTCTCTGCTAAAGAGTTTGTGCGATGGAGGTTTCAAGGCAAGGGGCAAAGTACAGCTTGAACCAGTTTAACTGGGGCGAGTGGATCTAGGAAACGCGAGATCTCTGCCCTGGAGTTGTTCCTAGTCGCATGCAGGGAGGATGTGCTTCCCTGTCCTACCGCAGCTGTTTGTCACACACAGGGCTTTGCTCCGATGCTGGAGCGAAACATTATCCGGAAACTCGCTGCTGAATTTGGACTGGTGTTTTTCGGGGCTTCCACAGGGGCTTCCTGCGTTCAGGGCTTTCCCACTCAGAAACCAGCCTGCTTGGTGAAGCAGCCCTGGAGAAAGGAAGAGCAGAGGCAGGATCTGCTCTTTGTGCCAGGAAGCAGTGGCCAGGACGGTGAGATGCTGGCCTGGTTCCAGCGATAACATTCGGGTGCCGTGGATGTAGCGTCTTTTATGTTGGTAGCTGGCCCCGTGACCTGTGCCGATGGCATCGAGGGCACGGCGCAAACTCCTTGAAGCTGTAGGTCTGAGCTGTCTGTGAAGGCTGAAGCAGCGTGGGGAGAGATCCCCGCCTGCACTTGTCACCAGTACAAAGGGTTTTGGAGGAGGATTTTTTTTTATTATTTTACTGTCCATTGCTTTGTGTTATAACAACTTGCAGTGACATTTTGTTTTTTTTTTGTTTTTTTTTTTAGTTTGTTTTGCAGCAAGCTTGGGCCCTGGGTGAAAAGCACAGATGTCTATTTCTGATTGCATTGGCTTTGCAGAGACTTGTTTTGGGGAAAAGATGGGTGTGGGGGTGGGTTATTTTATTTTTGGTACACGGTAGCTGTTTTATTTTTTAATTTCCCCAGGATGTTTGGTTGAGGGAACGTTCTGAAATCTACTGTCTGGCAGTTTTAACCAGCAGTGTGCTAAAGGAAAATAAACAGAATTATATTGTCACTCGGATGAGGTGGTTGGTCTTATGTCATGCTGGGGAAGGGGGAGCCCTCCCTGCCTCGCAGCTCAATGCCCCCCGGCACCGCTGCAGCCCTGAGCCCGCAGCAGAGCCTCTGTCCCTGCTGCTCCTTGTCTGACACCGCCTTGCTGCCATCTCCCCGGCTGTTTGGGATGATGGAGCACAACCTGTGCTCTATGGCATCCTCTTCACAGCACTGCTGTCAACCTCGTCGCTCCCTGCTTGCCTCAAGACGCCCTCTGCCCGCAAGCTGCCCCCCTCTCGGCTTGAAATGACGGCAGTCGGAAGGGACTACAGCCCTGGTGGAGCAGAGGGAACGTGGCACGTTCCTCCCGTGGGTGCCAGCTGCTCTGCGGCATGAGGGATGTCGGCCCTGTGCTGTGCTCTCACAGCGGTCCTGTGCCTCTTCTGAGGCGCTGCCCATGGCTGGGAGGGACTGAACCCACCCTGCCAGGAGGATTTGGGAGCAGTGGCACGGGCAGGCTCCTGAAAGAGCATTTTGTTGGCAATAGCTGCTGATGAGCAGCAGCAGACGCCACTGACTGCTGCTCTGTTCCCTGTCCCCCCCTGCACATTAAGCATTGGCTGGGCTCTGTGGGCTCTGTGTCCCCCCTGCCCCTGGGCCTGCAGCCTTAGCATGCAGCAGAGTGTGTGCGGCCGCTTCCTAGGAGGACCAGGGCTCCCCGGAGGACAGAGGCCTCCCGTTCTCTGTAATTAACCCGCAGCCCTGGGGGATTCGGGCCGTGATTCAATTAACGAGATGTGGGTTCTCTCAGGGTGAGGCCTGGGAGCTCCTGCTTTGTGGGGGCTGGCTTGTGGTGCTGCCGGCCTTGGCCCTGTGCCAGGGAAACGGGGCCATGCTGCCTGCTCGATGGCTTTATCTTCCAAATTGGTTGGGTTTACTTCCCCAGATAATTTTTATTTCCCTGGATAATTCCAGGCTTTTCCATGAGGCATGCCCCAGTGCCATCCAGTTGCTGTGCTCAGCCCCGGGATGGAGGGGCTCCCGCCACGGGGCAGACACCCCCAGCCGGGTCGTACCGTGCTGAGGCCGCCCAGCGGGGGGGGACCGGGGCTGGGGAACCGAGACCGGGGCCGGTCCGTGCATAGGGGGGGGACACGGGGACGAACGGCGGCGAGGCGGAGAACACACCGCCCCGCCCCGCTCGGGCTCCCCTTCGGGCCGCGCACGCGGCGGCTCCTGCTTAGCTTCACACCCCCTTCGGCGTTGCTAGGCAGCACCCGCGCCCTCTGACCCGCGCAGCGCCGCCCGCCGCTCCCATAGCTACCGCGGCCGGCGGCGGCCATCTTGGCGGCGGCGGCGGGGCGATGAGCGGCTCCAAGGCCAGGGCGGCGGCGGCGGCGGGGCCGGAGAAGAAGCCGCCGCCGGGCACCGGGGGAGCCCTCAGCCGCCTGCGGGGCCGCCGAGGCTCGGGGGACGCGGCGCCGCGGCCGGGGACGCCGTGGACCGAATCCGAACTGCTGGCGCTGGAGACCGTCCGGCCCGAGCACGTCCTGGGGCTGTGCCGGGTGACGGAGAGTGAGTGGGGCTGAGGGGCTGTGGGGGGCTGTGGGCTGTGGGCTGTGAGGGGCAGCACCGTGGGGCCACCTTCGTGCTGTTCCGTGCCCCTCAGGCTCGGTGCCGCAGCCGTCTGGGGACCAGGGGTGCCGGGGCTGCATTGCCCGCTCCTGCCCGCGGCTCTCTTACAACTTTCAGAAAGTTTTTTTTTTTTTTTTTTTTTTTTTTTCTTGGTTTTGTTCTGCCTTTCTGTCCGGATTCCTTTCTTGCTCTGCTCCCTGGCACCTAGTGAGCTTTTGTTTCTTTCTTCTAGCCTCAATTTTGTCCTGCTTGCATGAAGCTTCTGAAAAAACGATTTGCAGTGTGTACCTTAAAGGGCGAGTTAAAAAAAATCAAACAAAAACTTTGGTAGCTGCTCGGAGATCATTTGAAATGCTACTATGTGTTTTCTTTTTCTTCTAGATTATTTATGCAAACCCGAGGACAACATTTACAACATCGACTTCACCAGGTTCAAGATCCGGGACCTCGAGACTGGAACAGTGCTGTTTGAAATTGCGAAGCCTTCTGCTTCAGGTGTGTTATCCTAACATTGCAAAGAGGCTGGAGGGACTCAGGGAAGTGAGAAGCTGCAGTGCAGGGCTCATGCTAATCAGAGAGGTCTTTCAGTATCCCTGGTGACTAAATTCCTTTCCTTTACCTCAACACTGAGTTTTCCTCCGCTTTGAAATTTCCTAGTTTTGTCATAAAAATGTGACTATAGTGTGATGGGGGAAATATTATCAGCTGCGAATCTTCCCTTGTTGGCTGGCCAGGGCACAGAGTTTCTTACACGTGTTTTGGCAATTACAAGGGGGGATATCCTGTGAGATTGCGGGCGGTTTTAGCTCCGGAACCACCAAGGCTGAGCCAGCTGTCTTATCAGATCTTCTCTGTAGTTCTTAGTGCTAGTGCGAGTCTCAGACCGTTTCTTAAATACCTTCATGTTCAATGCCTAAGTAATAGCAGGGCTGTCCTGATATTCCTGCTAGCCGGTATTACTTCACATGTATGCTGTTGGCGGAGTTACTCTGAGCTGGTGCGTTTTCTAGAGCAAGACGATGAGGATGAAGATGACAACAGTGAACTTGACGCTAGTGCGGGCCGCTTCGTTCGTTACCAGTTCACCCCAGCGTTTCTTCGTCTTCGGACCGTCGGTGCAACGTGAGTAAGAATTCATAAAAAGAGGGAAGAATGAGATGTTTATGTCAAAGGCTCTGTTCTTAGTAGGAAGAGAGGAAGGTTGTCTTAGCAGGTTTTTTTTCCTACTTTTGGCTTACAGAGTGGAATTTACAGTGGGAGAAAAGCCAGTGTCAAACTTTCGAATGATTGAAAGGCATTACTTCCGAGATCGCTTGCTGAAGAACTTTGACTTTGATTTTGGCTTCTGCATCCCCAGTAGCAGGAACACATGCGAACACATCTATGAATTCCCTCAGCTCTCAGAAGATCTTAGTAAGTACCTCCTTTCCCCTATTGAGTTGTTTTGTTTGTGTATGCATGTGCTCATTTTTTCCCTCTCATTTTCTCTGCTTGTGCAAAGAGTTGTGACTGGGATGAAGGGACAGGAGTAGGTAGATACACGTTCCTCGTTTAGGCTGTTTTTATCCTGAGTCATGCATTTGTGCTGCAAATTCTCCAGCTTTGGAACAAAAGCCTAAGACAACCTGTACTGTCAAGTCGCAGGCTGGAGGAACTGCTCAGTTACAGGGCTTTTGTGCCTAATGCCTAACAGAGTGGTCCAGAAGGTAAGAAAACCCTGACAAAGGCTTCTCCCAGTAGTCACACATCTGTTTTCTGCACTTGCTTGTTACGGCTTGAGCCTCCAGCTTTGGAACAGAACTGGCTTTTCTCTGAGAGGTGTGTTCTTGAACCGCCCAAGATCTCTGCAAATACACATTGTGCAGGGTATGTTTGACCTCAGGGGGTGGATAGAGCAGGGGCGTGTGGCGTGGGCCCTTCTGTGGCTGCCTGGCTGTGGGAGGAGGCGCAGTGTTTGCACCTCGTCTGTGTACACGTGGGGGGGTGCAGCCACTCGCTTATTTTTGCGGATTGCAGCCTCTCTGCCTACAGACAATGACTGCTGCTTGCTTTAGCGGTGGCTCTGACTGTTTCCATGTCTTGTGAGAGGTGACTCCACCCCTGTTTGTTTGCTTTTGGCAGTGCTTGTCCTGTGAATAGGAAGGGCAGGCCGGAGCCTTTGAAGCGTGCCCAGCAGAGTGGTTTGCTTCTCTTACTTGGGTAGGGCAGAGCATCAGCCTGGTAAATCCAGCAGAGTGGCAGAGCCCTTTTTATCCTGACTTCGTGCTGCGTACTGGAGTGTGGCAGGCTGTTGAATGTAATTGAGCTTTCTCT
The DNA here is from genome assembly GCF_011077185.1 of Oxyura jamaicensis. Lineage (NCBI taxonomy): Eukaryota > Metazoa > Chordata > Aves > Anseriformes > Anatidae > Oxyura > Oxyura jamaicensis. Next base: position 7,886,334 of record NC_048907.1, read on the forward strand.
TTCACAGTCCGTCTGATGGTTGAAAATCCATACGAGACCCGCTCAGACAGCTTTTACTTTGTGGACAACAAGTTGATAATGCACAACAAGGCCGATTACGCATACAATGGAGGACAGTAATCGTGTGTGTCCGTGGACGCCGTGCTGCCGTTACCATTCCACGTGTCCGGGACCGGACTGGAGTTGTCTCATGCAACAAGGCTTCTTGTCAAACCTTTTTTCCTTGCGTGAGGCTGAACACACGAAGCAAAGAAGACAGCTCCCAAAAGTAAAGGAACTCTCCCTGCAACGCTTCACTATCCACCACTCTTAACATATCCAGCCTCTGTCGTTCTCCATTTCTGGATACCTTCTGGTACCCTGGTTAGGTTATGGATCAGAGGCACTGTTAGAAAACTATTGCTGTTACAGTTTTTATAGCTTAGGTTGCACTTTTAGTGCTTCTGATGTTTCACCTATTGGGTGACTACCCTCTTTCAAGAGGTCAGATTATTCGGGTAAGCTATTTCTTAGCAGGACAATTTGCCCCCTTCGGGTAGCCACTGACACCTGAAGAGCAGATCTCTTCTTCGCTTGGATAGATCGTCTCTTCCGTGCATAGTGGTTTAGTTTGTAGCATGGCTGAGGTTGCTTTTTAGGGTGCATCCCAATATTCTCCAGTGGGAAAGATAAAATAAGAGACTAATTCAGCTTCTGAGTGATGCAGGAATCCTCCTTCTGTCTCCAGGGGACTGAGCAGCCCCCTGGGAATGGCTCGATCTGTATTTTACCAGAGATATCACTAGGGAGAAGAGATGGGGGGAAAAAAGAGGCTTTATCCAGTTTGGTCTTTGAGTCAGTCTGATGGCATTTCTGTCTGAGCTTTTGCAAGCAAAGTGCTGAATTTTGGAGCTCAAGGGCCAACCTTAGAGCTGAATTTAATCTCGGTATATTTATCATTTCTCTTGCTTCCCCTTGTGTAGGTTTTTTGGCTCTTTTTACAGAATGTATTGGTTTGGGACCAATGGCATGTTGTCAGTCTAGCTGGGGTGCAGGGGAGGTGTTGGTTTAGTGGGGCTTAGAGAAGACAGGGAGAATGGGGAAAATCACTTGAAAAACACTTAGGAAGCAACGCTTCCTAGGCTTCAATCTCTGGATACTTTTAAACCTTCTAAAGCTGAATGTCGGAGGTGCTGGAAGGAGGGATGGTGCTGTTACCATTTGCCTGGTTTCAGCTGAGGTACCAGCAGCTAAAAACCCCAGGTCAAATCATTCAGTGTTACGGAGGGGTTTCTTAATGACCAAAACGTGAGAATTGATATTCTCTTTTTAATTGTCGGAGTTCCCATCACTGCTTTGCGTACTTGGCTGCTTATGATTTTAGGAAGTCTCCTGCTGAGTTAGTGACTGCCAGACCAGAGGGTGTCCACAGCAGCGTTTGGGATCTGGCGATAGGACGTTGCGCCGTGCGCTGGGAAGAGCAGAGCTCTGCCTTCCCAGCAGCTGTGCTGGTGCCCAGCTCCTGACCATGCAGAGCCTCAGCGAGCAGAACCCTTCTCTGCTTGTTTTCTGCTTCAAGTCTGGCGGTTCTGCTGGGCCGGTCAGCCCTGCCTGCTGTGCGGGGGAGTTAAGTTGTGTCTGGGCTACAGACACTTGCTGGTATTAGTTCCACTTGTTCCCTGAGACAGCTGAAACCTAACCCCTTGGCAGATACAGTCCGTTACCTGTTGTGTTAAGGCCGATTCAGCGTAGGTTGGGTGTCAGCAGGCTTAACTGGGGTGGACATCACAGCCTGTCCGTGCGTACACAGCAGTAGGAAGCCGCTGCCTTTACCTCACAGATTAACGATGGGAGCCTTGGCGCAGAGGATCAGCGAGCAGCAGCGTAAGCAGTGAGAGGATGTGGGGTGGCAGTCACGAAAGAATCTCCAGCTCTTGGGAAGGATTTTTAATTACAATTAACCACAACAAATGACCTGTTCTGGGTGGAGCATTAATCATGAGCAACCACAACCAATGTCTTGAGAATGTGGAGGGGCAAGGGCTGCGTGGTTGGAAGACGAGGAACAGTTCTGCTGCCATCGCTCCCCTCCAGCATCTCCAAAGGCACCGAGGGGATCGTGGTGAGTTATTTCAGGGTTAGTAAAGGTGGAGCTTGAGGTGCCTCCTGCAGCAGTTGTCTGGGCAGCCTCACGCCATGCTGTTGAGATGGGAAACTTTTGTTCTGCTGGAAGAATGTTTACTCGTGACAAGGCAGAACTGCCCCGAGGTGTGCTTTCCAGCTTTCCACCCCGAAGCATTCTGAGCTGCTCAGGTAGGGTCAGAGGAGGCCGCTAGCAGTTCCCAGGCCGTTTTAGCATATTGAGCTGAATTTTTATGTAGTATAAATCCAGGTGCCTTTAAATGTTCCTTTTATCTCGTTTTCTGTATGAAGCAAACTGCTTTTCTTATGGATGTGACGTTTCCCGTCTGTTTTCCGTGTCACTCAGTAAAGATACTTGGAGGAAGACAGACCTGAGCGAGCAGCGGCAATTCCTGCCCGGCGCATGCCGCCCTGGGCGGGCTGCGGGCGGCCAGCAGGCAGCTCTGCGGGGCCGGGAGCGTCTGCAGGGCCGTGGCTGCCACCTAGCCGCTGCCTTGCGGAGCGCCACTGAGCACCCTGCCGAGCCTAAATACGGCGTGGGTGCCTTGAGGAAGCTGATTCCTGTCTTAAGCAGTCATTACCTCAGCCAGTCGTGATAAGAAAAAAGCAGCGAGGCCGCGGCTTTCCCACTGGTGAATGTATCATCTGCTCAGCAATAAGGAAAGGAAAACGGGAGGAAAACCAGGAGGCTTGCAGGCAGCGCCGGCATCCCTCCATTTCTAGATGGATGTTTGCTTTGCCACATCAGAAGGTCTTTGCCCAAAAAGCATGCTGCAGAAATAAGGCCCTACATGAGGGCAACCCAGCACTGAAAAAGGTGATTGTAATCCAGAAGGTCAGGGACTTCTGAACTCATCCCTGGGGCGGGGGTGATGTCTTTGGTAAAGTCATCCAGCAGCGCGTCTTCCCTCGGTTCTGTGCACTGATGCTGTAACGATGGAGCAAAGCTGCTCACGCCAGTGAGCTAGGGAGGAATTCCGGAGGGATCTCACCCTTGTCAGGTGAAGGTCCCAGCCGGGCACTGACAGTGAGGGAGCTGCTTTAATGCCAGGTGGAGTTTGAGCAAGAGAACAGGTACCTGCACGGGCAGCTTCTCAGGTCGCTTGTGCCATGTTGGAGGAAGAGGGCTGGGATCATGCTGTGCTCCGCTCTAACAAAGGGACCAAGCCCACACACCCTAAATCTTTCCAGTGTTTGTCCTCTTAGGACCAGGACCTCTTTTACCTCTTTTTCACACTTCTGAGGTGAGTGCTTTGGACTCATGCCAGCGAACTTTCTGGACAGCTGTTTTGGGACTGACTGAGGAATACACGTCGCACCTCGTGAAGGAAGGCGGCCCTTGTCACGGGCTGGGCACTGCCGTCCTTGTCCCCTGCTTTCGGTAGGAATGGTCTTCCTCTGCGTGCTTTCCTTAGGATTTTCACGGCTTCTCGCTGCAGAGAAGCACGGACAGCAGCCTGCCCTCTGGTGCTCGAGGACGTTTACCTGCTTGCCTGAGGGTTTGGGAAGAATAAAGTGGTTACGAGCTAGAAACGGATGCGGGAAGTGGTGGCGGCGAAGCAGTAAGGTCCAGCTGCGGTGAGCCCTCGGCTCCGTGTCTCGTTACCTCCCCCTGGGCTGTTGGCGGTCCCCGTGCCGTGTCAGGCGAGCTGCGCCTCCTGCTACCCCAGCGTGGCCCTGCGGCGGTGCGAGCGCTGCCCTCCAGCGCTGCCGGCCCGTCCCGTTCGGAGGCACAGCCCCGGGCCGCTGCCCGCCCGTCCTGCCCCTCTTTGTGCCGCGGAGAGAAGCGCCCAGCAGCGCTGTGTGCCCTGTGCCCCTCGGTGCCGTTACTGCGCGCGGGACTCGCGGCGCGGCCGGGGGGCTCCGGCCCTGCCCCGGCCCGGCCCGGTGCCGCTCCCCGCCCCCTCCCCGCCCCCTCCCCGTTCTCCACGGGCGCTGGGCGGGGTTGGGAGGGGGCGGAGCCAGGCAGTGGGCGGGACCGGGCGGCTCTGGGGGCGGGGCCAAGCGGCTCTGGGGCGGGGCCTTTCGAGAAGTAGACCCCGCCCTCGGTATCTGGCGCATGCGCGGTGCGCGCTGCCCTGAGGCATGGCGGCGGCCATGGCTGCGGCCCTGTCCCTGTCCCTGTCCCGCGGCGCGCCCCGGGGTGAGGGCGCGGGGCCGGGGGGGCGGGGAGGGGGCTCGGGGGGCGCGGCCGGGCGGGAGCGGGAAACGGGACTGCAGGGGGGCGGGGCCCCGGTGCCCTTCAAGGCCTTGGGGGGGGGGGGGATCGGGCCCTGCAGCGCCGCCTGAGGCCGGGCCGGGCAGGGCCGGTGTCACCCCGGTGCCGGTGTCACCCCGGCGGGCCGGGGCAGCGCGGGGCGCCTGACGCCGCCTGACGCCTTGCCCCGCTGCCAGCGCTGCCCTGGGTCCGGCTGCGGCGGCTGCACACGGTGTACCAGAGCGTGGAGCTGCCCGAGACGCACCTGATGCTGCGCCAGACGTGCCGCGACTTCGCCGAGAAGGAGCTGATGCCGCTGGCGGCCCAGCTGGACAAGGAGCACCGCTTCCCTGCAGAGCAGGTGCGTGGCGGGCGCCTCCCCCCGCGGGGCCGCCTGGCCTGGAGCAGAACCCACGCGGGCGTTCTAACACGAGTACCGCCGCCTTCTCTGGCGCTCGGCACGCAGAGATGTTCCTGGGCTTCTCTGGCATAGAACATCCCCTGCAGCGCGTCCTTCATAGCGGGAAACGCTCCTCGAGCTCTGGCATAGCGGCACTGAGGCTTAGACCAGCCTCTGGGAGAGCTCTCCCAGTGCAGAGGTCGTCATGCACGCAGGGTTCTCTGAGCTCCTGAGCTTTGCCCATGTTTCTCTGGCTCTAGTGCTATCAAAATTTTCTGTGCTCGTAGTGACTTCCCTGGGGGCTGTAATACAGCTGACTCCTCAAGCTGTTGAAACACTTTTATTTTATTGCATGTATGTAGCCATAAGTGGTTTGTAGTGAGGAGCCCTAGAACTGAGCACATCCTGGTGGTGAAGAGAAAAGGTCAGGAGGCAGATGTTGGTCGTCCCTAGGGCTGTGAAGAAATGGAGGTGCTGCTCTGACTGTGACTTGTGCAAATCAGCGCTGCAAGTCTGTGCCGTGGTGAGCAGACTGATGCACCTATTTCATTGTGGTGAAACATTAAGCCCAAGAAAAATAAAGTTACCTCATTAGCCAAAAGGCTCCAAGCAAGCAGTGTCAGAGGCAGGCAAGTTTTGTTACATTCCTTTTATTGTATTCCTTCTATTACATTCCTCCTTCCTGTTCAGGAGTAAGGAAGGTATCCAGGAAAGTCATACCTGTTCTAAGGAAGAAACAACTTCCATCTTACTTCACTGGTCGTACCCAGGATTTTTACATTTGATGGTGAACATTTTCGCATGAATGCGTAGGGGAAAATTCAGATTGTAAACAAAATTTATTAAGATAAAGCAACAGGTGTAGAACTAGCTCCTGTCCCTCATTCATCCTCTGGACTTGAAGTGAAGGATGAGTGTTTTGGGTGTCTGTACAGGACGAAAAACATTTAAAAAATCACAGGTTGTATTAAAGCAAGCAGAGCCTGGTAATACACTAACTTCTGCAACAGCAAAAGATTGAGCTAAGTTTGTTATATTGTATTTTAAATATAAAAACAGAGGACAGCTTGTTTTTTCTCTTGTATATTGCTAGGTATTAATAAGAGAGGTAGAGTGAGACAGTGCTCTGAATTAAGCCAGGGGTCCAGCTGAGGAAGGTGGGGTTGGAACACTTTGGAATGTGACCAGCAATTAACTTCTCAGGACAGCAAGACCTGGCTATAATGGGAATGAAAAACTGCCTTGCGAAGCGTTCTGTGGGTCATTCATTCTGTAAAATTCTTTCCTTGTGCAGTCCTAGGCTGAAGCACAGCAGACTCGAAGGTAAAGTTCTGACAATTTTTATCAGCTAGATTTCCCATGCAGGGCTTCCAACTGACAGGGGTAGTGTGAGGGGAAAACGGCGGTGGGAGGCTGAGAAAATTCTGGTGAGGGTGTGGCTGCCTGTCTCACCTTCAGGGGGCTCCCTCCTTTGAGCAGGAGCTCATCCTGGCCAGCAGCGACCGTGTACAGCTCTTGTCAGTCACTGGGGACACCCACCAGTTTGCTCAGCCACATTCCCATTTCACCAGGAGCTAGCCATCATCCCTGTGTGTAGCCCTGCCACGAGCTGTCCTTATCACCGTGTGTCTGCATGATGTGTTTGCTGGGACGCCGGTGGAGCAGAGAGCCTTACTTACTCCCCGTGCAGGTGAAGAAGATGGGTGGCTTGGGGCTGCTGGCGATGGACGTGCCGGAGGAGTACAAAGGCGCAGGCCTCGACTACCTGGCCTATTCCATCGCGGTGGAGGAGATCAGCAGGGGCTGCGCGTCCACGGGCGTCATTGTCAGCGTCAACAACGTAAGTGCCTCGGGGCTGCGTCGGAGGGACAGGCCCGGAACCGAGCCCAGCACCAGGGTGGTGGTAGGAGACGGGTGCATGGGAGAAACGGGAGAAACAGGAGAAACGGGAGCTGTTCCCGTGGTGGGTTCTGGTATGCTGGGGAGCACTGAGCTATTTGGGGGTATATTTGGTTTGTTCATACCTTCAGCAGGCACTAACGCAGCTCTCCGTTCTCAAAGTCTCTGTATTTAGGGCCAATACTCAAGTTTGGTACTGAGGAACAGAAGCACAAGTGGATCGCTCCCTTCACCAGCGGGGATAAAATCGGATGCTTTGCTCTTAGTGAGCCAGGTGATGTGACTGTTCCCACCCCGTTGCACAGGACGCAGGGTAACCTTCTGTAGTCGGGTTTAGAACGGACTTTAGGTCTGTCGAACTGTAACAGTTTGCAGTCAGCTGGTTACAGCACTTGCATTTCAATGAAATCTCAGCACCCAAGGCACATGAGGCACCACACAGTCCGAGGTACGCATAGCACCACACGATCTGTGCTGAAAACTCATCCCTTCTGTGCCAGCAGAGCCCTGGAGATGGCAGCATCTCAGCCATGCTGACCTTTCCCCTTCCTAGGTGGAGCCACTGTGGGAGGGATGGTGGCGACGGTGGTGCCACAAGCTGACAGCTCGGCTGCTGCTGATTGCCTGAGTGTTTCTGTGCTGCTTTGCTCAGGAAATGGCAGCGACGCGGGAGCGGCAGCCACAGTGGCACGCCTGGATGGTGACGAGTGGGTCCTGAATGGCACCAAGGCCTGGATCACCAACGCCTGGGACGCCTCGGCCGCCGTGGTGTTTGCTACTACAGATAAATCCCTGAAGCACAAGGTGTGTTCTGCGAGTCGGTTGGGAAAAGGGCTGGGAGTAAAGGAAGTGACGGGAGCACCGCTCTGAAGGGGTTCTGGGACCCTGTAGGGTATTTCGAGCTGTGCAGGCGTTGCACGGAGTGGGGCTAATGTGTGCGGGTGTTGATGTTCTTCCTCGGCCCTCCCCTTTCTGGTCGCACAGCTCCTGTGAAAAACATCTGCATGAAGCCTGCTGGCACCCAGGTAGGTGTGAAGTCGTCACCATTCCTAAGGGTCTGGCTCCTGTTGCAGGGCATTAGCGCGTTCCTCGTTCCCATGCCAACCCCAGGGCTGTCGCTGGGGAAGAAGGAAGACAAGCTGGGCATCCGCGCCTCTTCCACGGCCAACCTGATCTTCGAGGACTGTCGGATACCCAAGGGCAACCTGCTGGGACAGCTGGGAATGGGCTTCAAAATCGCCATGGTAAGAGGTGGCTCAGCACTGCAGCTGTGGCTGTGTCACGCAGTAGTTCCCCAGCTGGCCATTTCCAAATCCCTTTTCAGACTTAGGATAATGATGATGAGAGCTCCCAGTGTGAGCTGCAGCATTAGGCACAGCCCCTTCTGGGCAGCACGTGAGACTTTGTTCACAGAGCTCGGTGAATTTACCACAGAGCCTTGACGGTGCTTTTTCCATAGCCCCAGTGTGGCAGTTCTCTGGTTGAGGAATGATGCTGAGGCACGGTGTGAGCAGGGTGTGTTCAGTTTAGTTTTTCTCATCTTCCCATGTTCTACCCTCCCATTTGGTACCCATAGATTAAGGGAAAACCTTGCATTTTCCCTAAATATTTTGGCCAAGGAGAGCTGTCCTGAGTGCATAGGGCATGCCCTGGATCATCTCTAAAGGTGGATGAAGTCAGAGACAGGGCGCATGCACGTGTCTGTGTCTCTGTGTCTGTGTGTGTCTGTGGCTCTGTATCTGCCCGTGTGTGTCTGTGTACTAATGATGGGGATAAAGAGGCAAACTTACCAGCTTTTTCCCCCTCCCCCCCCTTTTTTCCCATTTAAAGCAAAACCAGCTGCACAGTGACCGGGGCTCTAGCTGAAGGGTTTGTTCCAGCCCTTTCCAGCGCCGCTGCTCCTTGTTTTGCTCCCCAGCCCCTGCCAAGCCCCCCGACAGTGGAAGGCAGCAATGTGACATTTCTCTGCTTTCCTTCTTGTACTGGGAATATGCTAAAGCAAGGAGGTCTCTGATGAGAGGCTACTAAGGCGACAGCAGCTTCCCACCAAGAGTGGGAATATGGGTTATGGGTTTAATCGGTGATTACCTGATTTAACCCATATTTTGTCTTTCTCAGCAAACGCTGGATGGAGGAAGGATCGGCATCGCCTCGCAGGCGCTGGGAATAGCGCAGGCAGCCCTGGACTGCGCTGTGGATTACGCTGAGAAGAGGATGGCGTTTGGGTCGCCCATCACCAAGCTGCAGGCCATCCAGGTACGAGCAAGCCTGCCCTGTCAGGTGCACACACTGCTGGGGTTGGCAGAAAAATGCACGTGGGCACTTGGACTTGCTCCAGGGGCACAGTACACTCTGTACTGACTGGGGTAAGCGAGGTAACTGTTTATGTTTTCAACCAGTTAGACTGTTAAGTGGAGGCGCTCCTTTTCTAGCAGTATTGGCCTCAGAGGTGGGACACTTTGGTGTATGGGCTCGTGCCGGCAGAGGCAGCCACCTCGTCCAAAGGCAGTGTTTGTTGTTGCAGTTTAAGCTAGCAGACATGGCTGTGGCCTTGGAGGGGGCGCGCTTGCTGACCTGGAGAGCTGCGATGCTGAAGGACAACGGGAAGCCCTTCACGAAGGTATTGCCACCCTTCCGTTTGTCTAGCCCTGACAGCTCTGGGCACAGGCTGGAGGCAAGAAACCCGTGTGATGTACAGCAGCGCTGCGCTCAGCTCGTGCCCAGCCAATGCTGCTGGTGTTTAACCACCAGCAGGTGGGTTAAATGTGCAAATGGGGTGTTTTTGTGATCGCTGCATCCTCAGTGATGTTTTCTTTCCCCAAAGGAAGCAGCAATGGCCAAGCTGGCGGCATCAGAGGCTGCAACAAACATCGCTCATCAGGTAACTACACAGCGTGCTGGAAGCTGCGCTGCGGTCCTTCCCCACCTCACACAACAAACTGGGGAAAGTTCCTAGGGCAAGTGGGGGAGTGGAATTTAATCTTTGCTAGAATGTGTCTAAAAATTCAAAACAAAACATAAAAAACCAACTGCGTTGACCATGGAAGAACTCACAACTACCCCTGAAGTAGTTCATTTGCTGCCTGGGATGTCAGTGTTGCTGTTACAACCAGCTTGGTTGTAACCCTGTTTACTTGGCAATTGTCATTGCCCCACGTGCCCCCTCTAGGTATGTGCGCACTAGGATTAGCTCTTTTTATGGTGACTGCTGAGACCAAAGTCCTGGGACTGACCTGCTGCCTTTGTAACCTGCTACCTTCATTTCAGGCCATCCAGATCTTGGGTGGGATGGGTTATGTGACAGAGATGCCAGCAGAACGTCACTACCGAGATGCTCGTATCACCGAGATCTACGAGGGGACCAGTGAGATCCAAAGGCTGGTGATAGCAGGTCAGCTGCTGAAGGCTTACCGGGGCTGAAGAACCTCAGAGCACCGCAGTGCCCCAAAGTGCCTCCTAGCGGCGCACAACAGTGATCCAGTCTTGGCCCTCCTGAACGAGGACAATGATGGACGTTTTCCTCACCAGTGATTAACTGCCCTACGTGTTAAAGTGTGCTGATTCTTCTTTGGACAAAGTATGGTGCATGGACGGCCCTGTCTAGGTTTGTAAGCAATGGGCTGAGCGCAGGAGGGAGGAGGCACCCTGTGTGTGTAGGCGAGCACAGGCCTTTTCCTAGCAGAGCGGTTTCTGTGGTAGCACAGCGACTGACTTTGCTGTTCAGTGAAGTCAGCTGCGCTCCTTGTGAACTTGCCTGCTGCTTCCTTTGCGAGGCTTTGCCACGAGTGGTATGTGATACCCAGTGCCAAGGTTCAAGGCGCTGGGACGTGCCTCCTGTGCTGTCCCAGTATGCAGGGTACGCTGCCTTGGCTGCTGGACTAAGGAATTTCAGGTGTGGGCTGCTCTGGGGGGGCTCCCTGTGCAGTGCAGGCCATACCAAGAAGTGCAGCAGCAGCAGCGTGCTGCTCCCCACGTCCAGCAGGAGTGGTGCTAGAGGGGAGGCCACAGGTACTGCCTACACACAAAGGGCTCTGACACAGGCTGTGATGCTGCGTGTGCGGATGGAAAAACAAAGGTAAGGAAAACAAAAACCCATCTTGCGCAGCACCGCCCCCGCCCTGTTTGCTCAGCACCTTATGGATGCAGCTGTAAAAGCAACGTATAGAAAAGCTGCAATGGCTGAGACATATTTACAAGAAACAGAATAAATGTCCCCCAGACTGCTTTTATTACACAAACGATGATCTAACAGGAAAGAAAGTGCACAAAGTGGCAGTAACAGCCTTTAGTCTGTAACGTATTTTGGGCAACAACTAGGAAATGCACAGGTGATACAGAAAACCTTACCAGGAAGCTTTTGCAGTAGCACATATCCTCCACCACTTATCTTTGGCAAAAAAAAAAAAAAACAACTTAGACGATGAAACAGCCAAACAAGAAGCTCTAAACTCAGGAAAAGAGGGCCAGGATTAAGACTCCAACCTGTGTGGCCCACAGCCTTGTCCAAACACCGCGTACACGAGATGTAAATGGTTATTTTCCTGTGGTGGCATTTGTGTAATTTGTGTGGCAAATTAAAAGAAAATGCCAAAAACCAGCAAGATTGTATTACAAAAAAGAGAACAGAGAAGACAAATAAAACCTGACTTTTTTAAAGGACCACCACTCCCCACTTTGTTTTTTAGTTCAAATGTGTTCCAGTCCCAAGAGATCGATGCGTAAACCACCCTGTCCTTCGCACACCAGTCACACCACGGAGCTGCAGAGGGTGTCTGCCAGTGCCCGTAACACAAATACCTCTGCAGGGCACTAGAGGGCAATGGCATGTAGGGGCAAAGCTGCACATTTCTCCTTGCTTGTCTCACAGATGCAACAATTACCAGAAACTCAGCCAGGCAGTGATTTCACCTGTGTTGTAAATCATGAAAGGCTTCTAGGCATGACACTCCTCTGGCTTGCTTTCTACCTGTATCACTGGAAGGCTTGTTTGCACGGCTATGGAGGAGCAAGTGAGATTATTTTACACAAGACTTTTTCTCCTCAGCTGCAGCAAGTGCTGCAGGCCTGGGTGCTGCAAGAAAGGGAGGACTTGGGACCGCACCATTACTGTTCCATGCTCAACTTCTCTGACCTCTCACACCGAGGTCCAGCTGCAGCCCCAGTGAACCAGAACAGTTGCTCCTGGGGCACACCTGGTGCTGTTGTCCCTCTCTTCATCTAGCTGCTTCTCTCAGATCTGCTTTACCACACCTTCCTTGCTTTCAGCCTGCGCCTCTTCCTCACGCCCCCTCACTCACCCCCGTTAAATAGCTGCTGCTTCTCTTCGGAGCAGAGCGGAAGTGCCCCGCACACTCCCACTGGCTGACCCAAGGGGGAGGCCAGCTGTGACCATCTCAGCCAACAGCACGCCGCTAAAAACTACGACCTGCACGCACCAGAATCCCGTGTGGCCCTTCTGCAGAGAACGCAGGGGCAGCATCAAGTAATTGCCTGCTCCCGGGGAGCCCTGCTGCTGCACCTGTGACCACAGCCCACCTTCGGGAGCTCCTGGCGAGCGCGCTGCGTGCCTTGTTAACAAGCTGCCTGCTGGCTCTGACCTCAGCACGACAGCTGACCTAGCGAACATATTAACTGAGGCTACCAGCTGCATAGTTGACGCCAATTTGCTGAGTGCTGCACCTCTGCCATAGCCTGTAATCAAATTACATCGCACATCATCGAATTACAGCGAGGGTGCAGCTGGTCAAAAATCACTGGTCTAGGTACAGCGTGACAATCGGATTCAGGAGCCTAGGAATGTGTTCGGAGCCTCTTACAGAGCTCCCTTTTGCTATTACCTAAACAAACAAACACCAAAACAACATGCTGCAAGGGTGCAAAGCCTTTCAAACAAAAGCTTCTCCAAGACACAGCTTCAGACAGGGATCCGCAACCTGTCTCAGAACGCTTCTCGGCACTGTTTTGGGTAACACAGCACAGTTACACACAAAGACCTCCACAGAGCTCCCAGAGCAACGAGCTGGCTGTTTCCTGTGCAGGATGCTGAGATCTTACTCCTCGCTGCTGCTGTCAGGTAATTTTGGCTTTAACACATGTGCGTCTGTTCCTCGGGGCTGTTACAGAAGGGAACTGCTGAGAGAGCAAAACACAAACAAGTTTTGCAGCATTAAATAGAGAGCTCTTACAAAGAGCCGCCCCCAGACAGAGCGCTCCCCTGGCAAGGGTGGGTAGGGCCGGGCTTCCTTTCAGAAAAGGCTCCATTTCAGGTTGAGGCTGTAGGAGGTTTTTGTCAGTTTACACACTGAGCTAAGGTTGCAAAGGTAAGGCACCAAGATGTGAACATTGGGTCACATGAAAGTTAGAGTGGGAAAGAAAGGTGCAGCTGCACTTTTCAAGGACACTTTTGCCCCCTCAAATGGTCTAAATGTACATTAGATCTGTTACAACAGACTTCAGGGAATGGAGCAGGAGAAACCTTGGAAGTGTTTCCATCTGGAGATGAAAAACTCACCAGTTCAAGACCAGTTTCCAGGGCAGGAGGACTGATCACACGATGGCAGCAGTTCTATTTGGCATTTCCTGCTCCAGCAGTTCCTGTGGAGCCCTAACAAATCCTTCAGCAGGAAAAACACAGTTCCAGCAATGGGGAGCTGCTTTCCCCTCACCCACCAGTTAGAATTGACGCACTTTGTATCATATATATGTGGCTCACAATCCCTTCATGAGGTCTCAGCAGACTGAAGGAGAAGAGGAGCTGTTCTGGGCTGTCACGGTTGAGTGCCCACAGGGAGAAGCACAGACCTCTTCCTGGGGAGCACAGGCGTTAGCCACATCCTTCCTGGCCCGGCCTTGCCGCCTGTTGTGGCACCGAGGAGCTGCCGGAGCCTGGAGCCCTCTCTCAGACTTCTCCATTCCTACCAGCACAGGGACGGGGCTCACCTCTGTCAGCTTCACACCACTTAGACACAAAACCAAGCAATGCCCTCAGCCTGCCACGGTTAAGCAGCGTATGAAATGTTTTGCTGGGGCTCAGCTGAAGTTACCACAGCATTGCTTTCACACCAGAACACTTTCCTTCTACTGGTCTTCTCTGACAGCTTTACTGCTAAGAAAAATAAGACAAATGATTTTGCTTTTAAATTAAATTTTGTTCTGCCTAACTGGAGAGCCTTCATTAAATAGCACAGACAACATCGTCACACGTTCTGGTTTTGTTAGGGATCATGGATGGCTTAAAAAATAACAAATGTGAAAGACAGGCTGAAGTTAAAAGGCAAAATACTTGTAAGAATAACAAGAAGAAATGGAACAGAGATAAGAAAATCTGGCAGTGTTACAACTTGAATGAAAACGCAGCTTACTGCTGTTTAGCTAAACATTAATTCCAGATTCTCCATGTTCACTGCGTGTACAAAAAGAAAAATACCTGGGAGCTGTGCATCCACTTCCCCCTCCAAAGGGTCAACCCTAAGCTGGGGAAGCCACCCAGCAGTCAGTTTGTGTTTCCTCATTGCTTCAGTGACTCCTTCCCCTTCTCTGTGAGAACACACCGTACCTCCACGCTCAAGACAGGAAACATTCATCTCCACAAACGGCTTCTGTGTGTGACACGATGGAAACCGCAGCGCTGGCACCCCGATGTGCTCCTAAGCCTGTGCGATATTGCAGAGGTCCGGGCATGGATTCGAGGTTTCACAGCTTGTTGTTCCTGCTGGGCCAACACAGACACAGAATTACCAGCCTGTAGAGGTGTATTGAAGTACTGGAAAATACTCATCTGCACTGGCTGGCCAAACAGTCCCACGTCTTTTCTGAACTCAAATTTTTTTCAAGACTAAGGGTTTGACCTTAGGGAGAACTTCAAGAGAGGAACAGTGACTTTTCTAAGCTGACTGTTCCCAAAGGCACAGCAGAAAACCAGCTCCAGAACTTTTAACAGCTTTGCATTTCACAGTTTTGGTCCCTGTCCTAACTTTGCTATAAACACGCACGCGTCAATCACTTTTTACTGCCAGTATCCTTTTAACCTCCTACATAAAAGCTTTTATTAGTCAAATACTTTCTAAAATATTTTTTTCTGACAACTTTTCACAAGAAAGAGCAGATGGCTGGAGATTACACTGCACGAATTTGTATCAAGTATTTAATGAAGGAGTGTAACGAAATGTAAAACCAAGAAGGCACCAACAGGACCCGACAGGGACGGGGAATCTAGGTCCTAGAGCGTCCTCAGAAAGCCGAAGGACCCAGCAGTTTGTATAGCTTCATCCTCAGTCTGAGAAAATGTGCAGCTGGCCAGGCTGAAGAAACAAGGCCAGAAAGTACATGTATGTGCTCAGGGGGGGCAGCAGCTGCATGCAGAGGTAGGGACCTGTTCTAATCCACCCCAAAAGTTGAGGTGGTCTTGACAGGAGAGCTGTGGGAGAAAGTTTTACAGCTTTAACTTAAATAAATAACAGGAGAATCTTTTTGCGCCTCTGCAAGTATAACAGCTTTGTATTTGGAATAGTTATGCCTCAGTTAACCCCTCCAAAGCACCGAAGCCTCTTCCTACCAGTGGTGGCTGCTGTTGCACACTGAAGGGGCAGCAAGCATCTATCTGTCACTTCAGTTTTGCTAACCTGGCAGCTGCAAGCGTCTGCCTGGGAAGCCAGGGGCTCGTTTCAGAGCAGCAGGCACCACCTGTGGGTTCAGAAACAAACGGCTGCGTTTACAGCCCAACTGGTTGTACAGTGCAAGTGATTTGCAATCTTGGTGCAAGTCGGATTCACGCAGTGTCACGGGGCAATATAGCTTAAAAGAGGAAGGCCAAGACTTTTCTGGAAAGTTAAATTATTTCCCATTAAGCATTTGTCAGTTGACACCTCTAGAACTTTTTCCAGGATGCCTTTTAAGTGTAGCAAATCACTCATAGGATGCTTTCCTGGAATGGACTAGAAAATGCCTCTGCAAAACCAGAGAAAGACCGTTTATTTTAATTCTAAAGGCAGGAAGAAGCTCCCAAGAAACAGCAAGCACTTGAGATGTGCATTACTATCAGCTGGATACTGGATCTAGAGATGTTATCCCACAGCTTGCTACCACTAAAAACAAAAAGTGTTTTTTTTTTTCTTTTTGAGCACCCTTATCAATATTTTGTTCAATTTAAATTTGAGGTCAGTAGCTGAAAAAATCCATGTCCTTCTTTTGGCCCAAGCTGACTGCAAGTCTGGGCTCTTACACCTGCTATTAACTGCAAATGCAAATTTTTAATTTAAAAAGATTTCCTTCATCAAAACCGAGTTAGCTGATGATGAGCATTGCAGGCACATGCTAGAGGAAATGCTTTCAGCTGCCTTAAAGATAGGAATTGGGGGAAAAAATAAGAACGCAACATCCCCCCTGCCACCCCCGCACTTGAAAACCTTAGAGCCCCCCCCAAATTGCTGTGCTGCTTTCCAATGTTGCTTTGTGTCCTACCTGTGTCTGAGAGCGCTTGCAGCCGGTTCAGAGGCCACTCGGCCACTTCAGCCCCACGGCCTGTGAGCCGTGACAGACCTGCCTGAGGAGGAGAGAGGAGCACGTTAATTAAAAACAGGCCAGACAGCTGCATTGCTAAGCATGGCCAGATATTTTCTACCACGCTGAATTTGCTCTTCTTGTAAGAACGGACAGAGCAGAAAGGATCAGACGTTCCACCGAAGCTCCCTTACCTGTTTGCAAAGCAGCGGTACCCCGAGGGAGCTCGCTGCTCGGTCAGGTTTCATCCTGCTTTCCTTCTGCTCAGCTAGCAGTTATCGGCATCAAACTAACAAGAGGTACAAGCTTTCAGCAGAGCTCCCCAAGCCCAATTTGGCAGAATATTTTAATGGACGAAAGTTCTGGTTATCTCGGGTAGCCTTCCAGTTGATAAATTAACCTAACTGGAACTGCTGGCTTAAAAAAACAACACAACACATTTTAACAGGCTGTCCAGGTACAAAGCAGTCAACACACAAACTCCGACCAGTCACAACAGTAAAGGACAGTTTTCTTTTTCTTTTTTTCCTTTTTTTTTTTTTTTCTTTAAGGGGCAGGGGCATGGAAAAAATACAGCACACTAATGAAACAAAATGCAAAAAAATACAAAAAAATAGAAAATAGAAAAAATGTATTTACAAGTGATACATTACTATGATCAGAAAGCACAAAGACAATTGCTGCTATAATACATGCACTGGGTCAAGAAGGATCTACTAAAAACCTGCAAGGGAGCTGTTTGTAAAAAAAAAAAAAAAAAAGAAAGAAAAAAAAAAAGAAAGACACCCTTCCCATCCCCTCCCCCCTCAAACCAACAGGGGTGGGTTTCAACTTTTTTCTTCCCTAGTTTGCTACATTGATCAAAATCAAATATCCCCTAAAGTCCGTGAGTACAACCAAGACAAATACTACACTTGTTTTTAAACTGCAGGTTCAGTTTCAGGAAGGGGGAGAAAAACAGCAGCTCATTGTAGATTCATATACAAGAAAGCCAGAGTAAACTGCTCTACATGCTAAAAATTACAGCAAGCCCCTGTCTGCTACATAGCATGATCTTAGCAGGTTTTCCTTTTTATTTATTCATATATATATCTATATGTGTGTATATATATATGTATAAAAATCGTGCCCTTTTTCACTGCAACATGACATCTGGGTGGAAACGTAACTTGTTACAACAAATTTTTATATGTTTACTGCAAGAAGTCACTCAATGTCTGTGGATTTAATAAGTAACCTCACACCACAGGAAATATTTAATAAATCAAAAAAAAAATATTGTGACAGAAGACCTCTGTCTCAGTTCTCTTCAAAACCGAAGTCCAACAGGAAACTGGTCCCAATGTATATGAGCGTTTGCTGAAGAAGCTTCAGTTTGCCTAACCATTTTTCTTTTAGTGTTCACAAGTTTTTGAACGACTTCAAGCCGTTTTCAGTTTCTAGTCTGTCTCTTCCTCTCTCACATAGGTAATAGTCTGGTACTAATCCATTAGAGCGAGGAAAAGAGGAAAGTGGCTGCAGTTGCACAAAGGGTCCCCAGTTCCACATCTGCAGGGAGATACGGAGTCGCGTGGAGCTCCAGAACCTTAGCTTTTTTCTTTTTCCTCCTTTCAATGCAAAGTCCTTTCATACAAGTCCTGCAATTGGTACCTTCCCAAGTACCAGCCTGTCCAGCTTTAGGAGATGACAAAGCCACAAGTTAAAGTGAAAAGGACCAAGGCAGAAGTTCAGGTCACTTTCTATCTGTTCCATCATACTTCCAGGAAACGGGAGCTGCTGGACTTGGAGTGGAAAGGCTCAGACCACATGCGACGTAGATCGCCCTAAACAGCAGTGAAACAGCAGAAGGACCATTCACTCAGAAACCGTAAAGCCCCTTTAGAATTCAGATTTAAAAATACACATATATACACGTATACACATAAAATGCACGTAAGCATATCTTAAAGCAAATCTATTCTCCACCTGTTTTGCAGATTACAATAAGGACCATAAAACACATCCTTCCCACGGCAGGTCAAAATGCCTTATTTTTGTGACAGATTGACCTAAGTATTTCCTTCCCATCAGAAAACCATTTTATGTGGGCGGAAAATTCTTCCCTGTTTTATGCTTCAATCTAGAGTGCTAGATGTGTGTTTCAACAATAGCCCTGAAACAGTAAAGGTTACATTTTAAAATTTGACTTCAGAACAGGTGACTGGAAATAGGTAAATAAGGATCTGCCTCTCCTCTCTATTCAGCTTTTGCACAAACACTTTCTTTCACAACCAGCTGGATGAAGAGAAATTCACTTATTTAATTAAAACAGCACTTACAGTACCAGTAAAAATAAACTAAACAAGTATTACATGCATAGATTATTTTCTAGTTCAGGAACAAGTCTGTTACTCAGTCCTCCAAAATGAAGAGCCACCCCAGCAGCAGCAGTACCTTAGTTCTTGGCTGCGGCTGTTAAGGAGGAGCAAGGGCATGCAGCATCCTCGTGAGTACCGGTGACCAGTGCACGAGCACCGAACTCGCTTCCAGCTGACCCCCACTTTCCTGCCAGGAACATGTAAGCCTATCTTACCTTTAAATAGGCCATGGTGAGGAGCGGCAATAAAGTAAAAGGTACCAAATACAGGAGGGCGGGCTGGGCTGCCCGGTGAATACGAGAAGCTACTGTTGCAGTTAATAGACCTGTAAAAGAAAAAAGTGCCTATAAATATCTTTAGTAGCACATGGATCTTTTCTATCATTTCATCCACAGGTGGTTTCCTTCCCCACCATTTTAAGATAGTCTACGGAAAAGTTACCTGCCTGTGCTTAGCTTTCCCTGAAGAGATATGAAACAAGCAAAAAGGGAAGTTGCTCTATTTTAGTATTAGGCTCTGTTGAGCCACCTGCTCCGGTTTTGAATCTCAAAAACTAAGCTAATAATAACACAACCAAAACATAATAGAAGGCAAAGGGGAGGAAGTTGAAAGCACACACCAAATTGGTTTACGTGCTCCTCCAGTACCGGTACCTCTCAAGACCGTTGGTCTGAGGCCCCTCGCCTGAGAAACGAGGGGCTGTGAGGAAGGATTGTACACACCAGGAATGCTTTTCCTGGATACGTGCCCAAAAGGAACATACGGGGGAAAGACAGGGGGCGGCAGGGGAGAGGCAAGCAGGAGACGGTCTTTCCTTTTCATCCTCTAAAGGACTACACAAGTTCCGGGTATGCACACGCATATCCTGACCTTCGGGGAAAATCTATTTTGTGTTAGTGAGGAAAGGGATGGCTACATCAAATTACAAACAGCATTCTACTTGTGGCTATTTACAATTTTCTGCATGTGCTAAAATGTCACAGGATCATAAGCATTTACATTAGAATACAAAAATGGTGGAAATACATAAAATGAATTCTCAAGATGTACTATTGCACAGCATAACCCATCTAGAAATTCTGCATAACCCAGCTGTGAGCTATGACACCTTCTGTACTAGTAAAGCAAGGTATAAGAAGTTGCTCACAGAAAGACACCGATAACCTCTTTCATCCTCTAAATAAATACACCAAAAATAATTTAAAACAGAACTCTAGAAGTTTATCTCCCTAGACCATGCCAGTGAAAACCAAGAGAGGAAGATTAAAAAAGAACATAACCAAGCAGTCTCCCAAAGCCTCTTTACCTTTTGTTTCATCATCTTTTAAACCTACTACAATAATCCCACTCCTGCTCACTAAGCAGCTATCCATATTAAACCAATTACTCACCTACAAAATATCCAATAAGTGTGCAGTGAAAGTAAGAGACCTTCTGCATACGTCCAGAGATGTTCCCTGGTCCTGGAGCACCACAGGAGTCACTGTTGGCTTGTTTTTTGTAGTTATCATAACGCAGGACAAAGCAGAGTAGAAGACCCGGCATCACAATATCTCCGATCCCCAGCATAGAGAAGTGGCTGCCTGTGGAACTGGAGAGCAACCGAAATTGGGTTTGTGCCCAGCATAGAGGGTGACAAGCTCTAGACTCCTCCACTTTGTTTCTGAGCTTCATTTTGCATGGGCTGACTTTCTACTGGCCACCTTGTATGTAGTAGAAGCTCCTACGTAAATACCTGCTACTAGTGATCTTTCCTCACATGACACCGTTCCAGCTCAGTTTTCAACGTACCTATTTTGACACTAATAACACTTTGCTCCAAACCTGTTTGTTTCTACCAGCAGTGTTTAAGCTTCTTTGCTGTAAGTCACTCAGTGTAACGGATCCATCAGCTCGGTACCTCAGTTTTCTCTCTTCTAGATGTGAACGGGAGGTAGGTCTCAGCTGACAATTTCACCAAACTACTTGACTAACACTGATGAACACTGCACCTCCATTCTAGTGTACATAGATCACCTCTAATACGTGACAGTAAGTCAGTTTATGGACTTCTGATCTTTATCTTAATTCGGACAAAATGCACGTAAACCTACAGCTTTATCAGATTCCCAGAAAAGAGCCAACCGCTAAGCAGATTAAGAACTAAAACCAGCCATTATCTTAAAGCCAAGATCTTTTTCATGAAATGATACCAAATTAATTTGTCACAGAATGAACCAAACAGTTTTGTTTTTATCATTGCAGAGAATAGTTTCCTAATCCCTGCAATTTCAGAACCTCAACTTCTAAAGAAACAAGAATAGAGTAAATTAGCCAACTTAACCTGCTGCATGACTTCTGAAGCTTGAGCTTATTGCTGTATCAGGCCTACGTGTATCTAGCTCAAAATCTGAAACATCAAGGAGCCCCTGCAGCAGAGAGATGTGGAATAATCTCCCTCCAACATAGCATTTAACCCAGTAACCTTTGTTGCTTAGATCAGTTTCTAACTCCCACCCCACAATTATGCATTAATCAAGACTAACGTTACAGTAAACCTAAGCTCTTTTTGCTTTTAAGCATTAGGTCATGCTACAACAGTGACCATTAAATTGCAGAACTCACATTTATGTCAAAAAACATATCCTGGTCTGAACGAGCCACTTTTCAACCCAATTAGGATCGTTATCTGCATGCTATGAGACAGCAAATGCAAAGCATCCAATCCTTACAACTCGTTATTTTACCGATCTTCATGATGAAGGAGGAGTGACTAAACAGGGAACTAAGCTGGTATTTTCCAATAGAGTTAGTGCTAATGAGAAGTATGGTCAGGAAATACTTTTCTTAGATAGTACTGTAAAAGAACTGCCGATTTTACCTTGGAAATACAAGTTTACCAGGCAGCGACAGGCGGGGAACATCTCTACCCACATTTGGTCCCAGGTGAAGTTTCCGGGATAAAACGTCAAGGGGATTATCAGCTGGTTGCGTGGCCACTTTCACCATAACATTGCTGTTAAAGATGTAGGCAGAAAAAAAGACCTACAGAACAAGGAAATCGTTAAAAATGACAAACTGCAATTGTATAGCAACTCAAAGTGGCTTGCCTTTTTTTTTTTTTTGACTCTTTGCTTCATTTATCCAAGGAAAGAAAGGATGTTATCTACTTTTCCAGACACAAACACTCTAAGTTTGATAATAAAAACCAAAATGTATTTTAAAAACAATCAGATGAAGTTTTTTACACTATTAATCCTGAAGAATAACTGGAATATACTGTCTGATATCAAGATACCAATCAACAGAAGAAGATCCTTTGGCAAAGGATCTCTCTGGACTACAAGCACCAGCAAAGGGAGGTAATAGGGCACTGAAAATATGAGAAAGCTGGAAGAGAGAAGAGAGAGTGAAGTGCTCACTCATAAAATGCATGATACAACACTTATTTCAAAAAGGCCTTTACACTACAGCTCATCGTGCTGGGAAACTGACTCACTGCCAGAGCTGTCAACAAGTGCCTTCCTGAATCAGCGCTCACTGTTATGCAAAGGTAAAACCAAATCCTTTCAGTATTACAAAGGACATCATTCTGTCAGCTTTCTTGTAAAACTGCTGTAAGATTTTATGCCAACTTGACTGGCTATAAATCAGTTTGCATTTCTATTTTGCAGATTCCACTGCTAATCAGCAGTTGGCATGCACGTACTGCACGAGCGTGGATAAGGCTTCCCATTTACTTGGAAACACTTATTCTGATCTGCAGCCAAGATTTCAAAATTTGAGGTCTAACTTTTTCTTACAATATGCCAAAGTTGAAATATTCTAATCACGTTTCTGCTTTTGTTAACTAATCAGTGACGAGATCATTTTGTATTCTGCTGCAGACTTTAACTTCCCGGAATGGAGCAATGAAGCTCATCGATTCCATACTGGTACATCTCATGTAAAAATGGCCCAAAGCCAACTACAAATCCAAAGGATGAAAAAAGTTTTAGCAAAACACTTACCCAAAAGACATCATAAATTAGTAACCCAGAGAGTAGCAAGCAGGAAACCTTCAGGCTCGGCAGCCGGACGAAGGCTATCATTGCAACACACAGGCCCATAGCCAGAGCTACAAATGCAAATACGTAATTAGTGCATTAAAAAAACAAAAAAGGCAACAACAACAAAACCAAGCCAACGTTCCCTCCCCCCAAAAAAACAAAAGAAACCTGTTTGCATCTGTGCAACACCGCACACGCTAGATAATTTTCCAGTATATTTTCTATTATATTCCAGATAGTGAAATTCTTCTTAGCAGAGTTAAGGAAAGACAAAACACACTCAGGAATGTAGCCTACCCAACAATAGGGAAAAAAATGCAGGCAAGCCTTCTAAATTCTCTCCCAAGGCCTAGCTTTCAGTCCGACCAAAAAGCTGACCTGACTGCTGCCGCACGCTCAGCGTTGTCAGTTCTCTGACATGATCAGACACGTGCAACGTGAAATTAAACCTTAAATGTAACTTGCATGTTCAGATAGGGGAGGTGGGGGAGCCCTTTCTCTGCAGCTGCAATCCAACTCCCTATGTATTTTGTCAGAGTAGAAAACTAAGACGTCACACTAAAAAAAATCCCCGTTTTCACATATTTGTGATTTCCTGCTTCTTTGAGCCTAACCTTAGATGCTGAAGATACTCAGCCGACAATAAATACATTTCAACTGGTTACAAGTAAATCCCTAGGGAAAAAAAAACAAACCAAACCAAAATCTTTCATCTCCGGTATGTTTACGAGGAATAACGGAGCCCTGTTGGGACCAGATTTCACTTAAGTACGCAGACATTTCTAAACAAAATGCACTTGTTTAACACGCCATAGAATTCATTAAAAAAAAAATCAGATCCTATTCTGACCAAGTGAAACCCTAGGGAAAATAGGGTCGTTAAGTACAAGCCCAGCAGCCTGACAGCTTGAGCCGCCAAGCTCACGAGTTAACATTGTAACGCTATAATTACGTAACTGTGAAAATGTTTTACGCTTGCATTTCATCTGTAAGATGTGGAGTTCTTCCATCAAAACACTATGGAAACATTTCAGTGCAGATTCAAGAGAAAAAGCTGCCATGAAGCAATTGCCAAGGTGGCCGCCTGCAGTGCCCAGGGCTTGCATCCTGGCCAGGACTTTGCCAAACCCACCTTACCTTTTGGATTGACAAGCTTAACGTAACTCTCCGTGGCACGGCTGCTAGTTTTAATGAAGTAATAGGATTATTCAGATAAAAATGTACCCTAAATCACGCTGCATAATTGCAACTCGTTATAAAACATAAGCAAATTATTGAGGTTTAAAGAATTTGACACAGCAAAGCAGCAAGAAAAAGAACTGCTTTCAGTAATTCAATATAGCCTTCAGTTACAGACTTCGTCTGGCAGAGGAGCAAATACAAGGGAACAGTCTGTCTTAAAGAGATTTCTCTAAAGCCAATGCTAATAATAGCTCAAGCTAGCCTATATTCAGGAGAGGATTTCCAGGTTATAATTAACTAGGAATATTTTAACCAACGTGGAGTTTTAGCTATTGTTCACACACTCCATTTCTGTGTCACTGAAATGAACACAGGCACACATGCAACACGCTTCCATCATACTAAGCAAGTACTGGATTTAAAAGGGAATGGAAAAATCTCCTTTACATCACAGTGAAATGCACACACTAATAATCGTGCAGTTTTGCAACTGCTTTAAGAAATATTGGTAAATTTAAAAACAAAAAGGAAGCCAGGAAGCCCAAGAGCAAGTGCTAGTAATACAGGCCAAAGGGCAGCCAAGCCACCAGCAGGTTTCTGTAAAACAAAGCCAGTTCCTTCTCCAATGAAAAAATTCAGCAATCACACAAGAAGCAAAGTCAACCATACCCAAGTTCATGGATGGAGCTGACAAACTCCGTAAGGCAGATCTCCACTGAAAGGCACTCTAAATTAGAGAGGGGGAGAGAACAGGAGCACGCTGCGCAAACGGCAGCTCAGTTGGAGGGCTGCTCAACTGCTCCTCAGAGCTGATATGGAAGAACTGAAAGGGTTAACATTCAATCAAGTGAATGGATTGACTTCCAAGTCCCTGCAAGCACTCTTATGGAATAAGGATATTCTGAGGATTAACAATAGTCTTGCATATGCGATGAGACTCTCAGACGCAGTGCATTGTTCAGTCCTATTGCACTACCACAGCCAGAACAGATGAAACTACTGAGGTTCTGGTGGTGTGGTTTCTGGCTTACAAAGCATTATGCAAACTGGCAGGGCTTAAACTTCCCCCACAAGCCACCAGTTGGCCTCTGAAACAAATGGGTGCTGAAGTTCTGATCTAATTACGTATCTACAAAACTCTCAGAGCATGTTTTAAAAAGCAGAAATAAGAATGCGCATCATGAAGCAGCTTCTGCCCAATTGCTGCGGCAGTTAAGGTCTGCAGCAGTTCCCGGGGTATCCCAGGCCCTTCAGCTCACCCCACAGCTATGGGTGGATATGCATATATCTACTGCATTCCCATGTTTCATCTCTGGGTATTTCCACTACTTAGGAAAGCTCCTAAGCAGGCTTTACCAGCTGACAGCGACCACTCTGGATGACTCTGACATCAGCCTGTCCCCTGTGAGAACCAGCACTTCAAGACTCATGAACGTACATCATCGCAGGCCAGAGCAACCCGCTGGAGACATCATCTTCGCATTCTATCTGATAACATCCCTAGATTTTAGAAGCAGTTTGACCAGCTACTGGAGAGATGAGGGAACTGTGGTATTTGCACAATTAAGGCTGTTCTGGCAGGAAGCACTGTACCTCGATTCTGCAGGAAATGGGAAAGGCCAGTAACTATTTCTCTTCCTTTTCTCCTAGCCCAAAAGTAGCAATACGCTCTGCTAACAAGCCAACTGCACAACGAGCCCTGCCCCACTGCTGCCTCGAGCCTGCAGCCCGAGCGATGCGAGGCACGTTCACAACATCTGCTTCATTTCTGCTGACAGCGAACCAGAAGATCAACGCGCAGGGGAGGAGCCGGATCGCAGCGCCGCGAGCAGACGCAGCCTCAAAGGCTAGTGAGCGCTCCGCCTGCGTGTGCTACCCAGCACCACCTCCTGCCCACGCTTCGCTCCAAACAAGGTGAATTGGGGTCTCAACTATGCAGCTACAGAGAAGAGAAGGGTGAAGGCAGAGATGACGTGATCCCGCTTGCAGCACTACAGCACAAGGAGCAAACTGGCGGTCTCGGTTCTCTGATGAACACCAATAAATGCTGTTCTCTGTTCAATGTCACTGATGGATGTTGGTGTAGTTGTATTTAAACAAACTAAAGGAGGCTTACCTATATTGTACAATCTCACTTAATATAAAATACATAAAATACTCCAAAGCTACATGTAAATCATAAACAACCAGAGAGAAATAAACCCCAGAAGCCACTCTGTGCCAGTTCAGTACTCTGTAATTATCTCACAGCCCGCTCTTTCAGAGTGAAGTGCTCACAAAAATAACTGTTTGAAGTGAATGCTTCTGTCAGCTTCTCAGGGTAGACAAGTCTTTTCAGATTGTGTCAAAATCCACGCTTGAAGTTGCATTTACCTGTGTAGCTACTGCAGAGCAACAAGCACCCTTGATTTCATGGTGGACCAGTCTGCTTTGAACAAACACCACCCACATTTTTCTGTTTAGTATCTGAGTGTTTTATAAGCTATGCCCTAGTATATAACAGGTGGAGCTTTTACAGCAGCAAAAAGCATGAATGAAACATAATCCCCATATACAAGAGAAATACTCAAGGTGCCATGACAGCTTCCAGTGCTAAGGACTTGTTGCTTCTGTCTCATTTAGGAGGAGCTAGAAAGCTGATGGGACATAGGCTTTTTTATCACAAGAAGCAAATCCAAGGTAGGTAATGCTGTTCCAGCTATTTTTCCTCAAGCAATCACCACCTCAGGGTGCCACTTCGCAAGATGGCTTCAGCCAATTTAGCTGCCTGACACTGCTGAGGAGCGGAGGTCCCGCTCCAGCCTACCCCTTCAGCCCTTTGCTATCGTATCCGCTCCGTCCTCTCACCACTTACCTTTTGCCAAATTTAGCACATACCTGACTGCACAACAATCCAATTCACCTCACTGCAGGCAGCAGAAAAACAGCCTGGTAAAAGAGTACGCTGCCGTTCTAGTGAGCTGAATCAGTTTGCCATGTGATTAAATGAATGCCAGAGCTAGCACAAGGGATTTGGAAGGCAGGAGGGGAGGAGGAAAGCTCCTTGTGGGAACAGTAAGCTGTAAATTCAGTTCAACCAGAAGGAAAAAAATAAATCACACCTTCAAGCCAACTGGATGCCTGCCAGCTTCACCCATCTCACCATCCTAACTGGCAAGCATCAAAGAGATCAAAGACAGCTAGCTACTGTGAACTGTCTCCCAACAAATTATTTGATCATCTGAACCAAAACCCAACGCAACGCACAGCAAAAATTAACCGGATTGTTGAGACCAAGTTATGATTCATAAGTGACTGCTGTCTCCACACATCTTTAACTAAAACTGGCAATTCAGCCTACACCGCATGAGTGCAGATCATCTCTCATGGATGTTCTGGCAATTCCTCGGAAGCTTTTCCAAACCAGAAAAACAGGTGTCCCGAACATTACCCCGGCGCGTTTCTGACAGGGCTTCTTCTCAGGGAGTCTACCACAAACATTACAATCCAGCAAGGCATTAATAACAGCAAATTTCACCAATCATCAGCGGGTGACTGGATGTGTTAGAACAGGCACAAACTTGCAGTCAAATCCCTTGATTCACATACTCACCGTCCATAAGGAGCCAGTGGCCAGTGAGGACCCAGATAAGTACAAGCATCACAGACAGAGAAAATGAGAGCAACTCAGCAGCAGTGAAACGCCCACAGCAGCCAAAGGAAATCCTAGGAACAACATGTAAACATAAGCTGCAAGACTTTTATGTTTCCATTTAAAGAACAGAAAATGGATGCTACCGGAACAGAGCTCAACTGCTGATGAAAGACGCCAAGAACAACTGAGGGGAAGCTCCTTTGCCCCTTTGGTAGGTACCAAAACAGCAACAAAATACAAGCTTTCCTCACATTCAGATCATGTTTGTAAAGCCTGAACTACGAAGATGGGGAAAAAAAAAAAAAAAAAAAAAGAAACAACCTGTAAATCTTGGCACCTCTCTTAAAATTGTTAGTACGAATGGTATTTCCTGGTACCATCTATGATAGTGCTTTTTGGAGCACAATCTCCAGTCACACGGTAAGGAAAAAATTAGTTTCCAACAATCTTCATTTTCACTAGCATAACTACAATCCCTGAAAAACCCAGCATTATCATCCATACTTTAATGTTAACAAACATTAAAACCCAGTACTAATTCTGAAACTGAATTCTCAGCCAAAATAACCCAAACTTCTTAAATGCTGCTGTTGGGAAATCTAGTCTCCTGCAATTGTATTGGATTTTCCAGGCCGGCAAGCATGCGTGACTTGCAGAAATTGTGCTTCCTAGTTTCAAAGTGGAAACACAGTGTTCACACACACACAAAATATGCACGAACTTCAGCCCCGAGGTTAATGCTCATAACCGAAGACTCTGTTAAAGAATTCTCATTAAAAGAAATGAATACAGCATACGAGAAGAGGAACAAAGCATTTCTCAAGTCCTTACTTGTTTTGAGGCGAACAAGGCCGTGTTAAGTACTGGCACATCGGGAGCAGAAGGAAAGCAAAAGCTATTGTTGCAAGGACTAGAAAAAGAAGAAAAGGTAATATTAGTACATTCAGACCTGATTTCTACAGTACACAAACAAGCTTCACCAATTTGAAAAAGCTCTTGCAACAATGTCCTATTACCATATGCTGCGGAATTATTAAAGCAAGAGCAGTTAAAGACTCCAAGGTTTTCTGCAGAACTTCTATTGCTTTCAAACTGCAATCAAAATAAAAGCTCTCAAAGGAATTAAACGCTCCTTTCTCCAAACGTATAAAAAATAACAAACAAATCAGTCTCAAAGCTGTTCATGATCATGTCAACAAGAAAAACAATTTCCAAACATTCTACAAGTCAACAAAAACTTAAGAACTTGCTACAAACTGGTTGTGAGATTCTTTTACAATTCTTTAACATACGGCAGACTAAGGCAGCATAATAAAGGGGTTCTCTGGCTTTTCAACTCAGTCACTTTTTTCCCCCTTCTTACTCACAACTGTTTATTGATTACTGAATTATATTACAACTTAAGAATTGGTAAAATATGCAGTGCTTTAAGTTTTTGAAAACAGGGAAAATGATAAAACCACATAAATAACCAAAAGGACCATTTCCATAAATACTTTTTTTTTTTTTTTCCCCAAAAAAAGCTTATTTATTCCACCCAAACATCTGTAAAAACGTTTAGTAACTGCTGGTGTTTATAATCATTCTTTCCTTCCTTCCTTTTTTTTTTTTTCTTTTTCTTTTTCTATTTAATAATAGCACTGAACTTGTATTAAGGGCTGTTTAAAAGACTGAGGGCTTGGAGAAACAGACATGTCAGCAGCACTAACACAGCATCCAGAACTGCTGTAGCAAGAACAGACCAACATAAAAACAGAAGGATAGTTTGACATTTTCTGGATGCTTTTCTCTACTTGTTCCTTAAAAACTTGTGGTGTTAGTTTTTGCTTTTTGGAAGGAATTATTATTTTTTTATTTTCTCAAGCTAAGATGATAGGGAGTCTCTTTATTACACAGCCTGAGCCAATTTGGTTTGTTCAAACCACATCTTTCCACCTCTCAGTTCTGCCCCTTCTGGTAGGAGGAAGATAAAATAAACAAACAAACAAATTCACACCAAAAAAAAAAGGTGTCAGCAAACAGCACCATGGAAACTCACAGTTCTATCAGTATTTCAGAAAGGAAATATTAAAAAAAAAAAAAAAAAAAAAAAAAAAAGCAGAATGGGTAGAGAAAGAACGAAGAGTGTAGCAACTCTGCATGGGTTTACCTAGGACCCTTCTCAGAAGTGCTTGGCCCAAGGGTAAAACCTGTGCTCCTGCTGCCCCGCATCCCACATCCCCATTGCCTGCCTGCCCTGTGCCCCACTCAGCCTTCATCACAGCTGAACTGACCCTTTCTCACCCAAAGTGATGCTCTTTGGCCTTGAAATCTGTCTTTTCCCCCTTCTCCCCCACCAGCTCTGCTCAGAGAACCCTGCACCTACTGTCCCGGCATCCGCAGCCACCGCTGCCCGCAGCCGGGCTCTCCCGGAGCGGACAAGAATTCAGATGTAATTACACCAGGACACGTTTGTCCAGGAGTACCCCATCTCTCTCCTTACTGTCCAGGCTTCCAGCTGGGTGTTTCTGTTTCCCTTCAGTCTCAGCACCCATCATTTGATTGGGAATCCCTCGTCTTAACTCCTGTCTGCAGGCAGCTGCCAGCTCTCCAGCTCTGCTGCTCCTCGCCCCTTGGCCTGCCTGCGGGTCCTCCCTTGCTCCCGACTCTTCCCCAAAGGCAAACCTTTGAGGCAGGCAGATTTACGAGTGGTTTAAGAAACCAGACACCAGACACCATAATTCAAAAGCACACACCCACATCAGCCTCTAAAATCTACAAAAAGGAGGATGCCAAATAGAACCACTGCAGCTTCAGAGGGGCCAAGTCCCCAGCCCCAGGTCCCCAGCCCAGCTCTGTAGCCTCCAAAGTCACCCAGTTCAGAGCTCCTGGGGCCAAAGGTCCCCCGTGCTCGAATGCAAGACCAGAGAAACAGTACCATAAACACGGCTTCAAGAATAAAGATACCCCAGGGCACTAATCCAAGCAGGCTCAATCCTCTTAAACCTGGAGCATGCCCCAGCCAACACAGCACAGTCGCACTACGTGCTACCAGCGTCACAAAGAAAGTTACAAGTGTCAGGGTCATTCTGGAAATAAGGCAGCAATAAGCTTGACATTAACATATTTTTCTCATCGTAAAGTTTCCCTTATCACCAGTATCTAGTGTATATTAGAATTTATTTGAAGTAATGATCTACTTTCAGTAGGGAAGAATGCATGTGACAGAGGCCGAAGCTGTAAGGGCAGTACCAGCAGGAGAGTGCCACTACGATTAGAGCTGGAGTCTCAAAATTCATTTCCAGAGGAGAGATTGAGATTTCACCCCTCGCCATCAGCCCTGTTTCAGAGGCTGGAGAGGATGCAGAGTTCAGGAGTTAAATAACGAGGGAGAAGCATGCACTGTGTGTACATGAAATGGGAGAAGTATTTAAGGGTTTAAAAGTCTTCACAGATTCAGCGTGTGGACTGAGGACAACTTTTAACAGCTTCTGCACATTTGGAGTAGTTAAAAAGAATCTCGTTTCCCTGAACAGCAGCTGGTCTCTGGGAAAGCTGCAGAAAGATCAAAAGGCTACAATTTTCCAAAAATCAAAGTCGTGATACTTACTTAAATGACAAAATGTAAATAATAATAAACTGGATCAGAGGACTTGCAATTTATTTGCAGACAATCATCTCATTTTTGTTCTAAATTCAAGCAGTGCAAGAGAATAATACTGAAAATGATAGGGAGACCCGAAGTATCCTTGAAACTAAGAAATCTGTATAAGTGCAAAATCCAAAATTAACCTAGGAAAAGACATCTGGATGCGATCTCCAGAGCTTCCTTCCAACCTGAATTATGCTATGATCCTACCATGTACCTGCGTTATGAAACAGCATGAACAGTTTTGAGTACTGATTTATAACAAGTGAACCATTTACTTAAAATAACACATCCAGCATCTTTCAAAACTCCTGCAATTTATAGTTCATTATATTTAGCAAATTTTTTAAGTGGAAAATACTTCTCAAATAATATTTGCCACTTTATTCATAGCTAAAGAGATATGAAAACGCGATCATGAAGCCTAATTAATTTGCTTAATACGTACTATGACATGCATTATAATTATCACCAACAATTAATTACATCAGTGCTTTCTGTTCTATTCAAATTATTACAAAGAGAAGAAAACTTAGTCACCTGCTGTGCATATTGTGAAGACAACTTGAACTGAGTCAAAGAAGAAGAACATAACTAGGAGAGACACAGATGCTCCGATCGGCAGGAACAATGCCTGGGTGGAATCAATGGTTTGAATACCTGTGGAGGAAAGAACGTGACATTTAATTTGAGCTACTTCTTACCACACACGTTCTGAAAGCCTGTCCTCACCAATGTTAATTCAGGCCCTTAACAATAGACTTCACTTCAGTGCTGGTGTAATAGGAATCGACGACGTCGAGATCCTCGTGCACGGCCACACCCAGGCACTGCGGGCGGCACCAAATTACTACAGCCAAGCAGCACTTTGGCAGCAGCTGGGTGTGTACACCAACACACCGGCTTCGCGGCAATTCAACAACAGCAAGTTGAAAACAGATCTCGGAATTTTTTCCTTGTGCCATAGGCAGAATGGATAAGAAGTTAAAAATTAACATTACCTGACCGTGAATCATGTAGCACATGATCTATGTGCCATGTTTTAACCTAAGCCACATGTACATGTTGAAGAGAGCACCCAAAGGTTTGGTTTAACCACTCAGCACGAGGAGAAGAGCCTGATTAGCAGCAGAGCTGCAGAGCATTAGGCTGACCTAGCTCATGCAAAGGGTGCTACAGCTCCTAACTCTGCCTGGATGATGCACTCAAATCGTATCACTGATTGCAATCACCAGATAACATCGAGCCTACCAACACAGGGCACTTTTTGAAAACACCCAAGTCATCTACCTGTTTATGAAACTGCTAACTCAGATCAGCATGCACCTTTTATCCCAAAAACCAACAAAAATTCACGCCTACATTTAATAGCTGGAAGCAATTTTAAACAGTGCAGAGATACGAAAGGATTTTATTCTGATTATTTCCCCCCAAATCAACCACGCAGAGAGGCTACACAGGCTATTAATAATGGGACAGGACACTTTTTACTATCATTCACCATGAGTTTTTAGAATTGCTAACTAATGATCAGGCTTTGAAAGCCCATCTATCCTCAAAATCAGACTAATACTTAACCAGTATTTGTAGCTGTATTTACATTTGATTGTGACAGGGGGAACCATACAAGACATACCTGTACAGCATTAAAATGTCAGGTAACATCTGGACCAGTCACTTGATTAGTATCTAAAGTGCCTCTAATGCAAAATTAGTACAAGACTCACAACCAAGTGAGACATAAAACCAGCCTAATACCACTGTATTATCCCAAAGCAATTGGACCTTGTTGTATGAAGCAGTTTTACCAGTTACAGGATTTTAAGAATAAGCTTTTACATTATTAAGCAGAATATCTATATATGTCTGTATGAACATATACACAAACATACACAAGTATATACATACACACAAGTTGTAAGCGTGTGTGTGTGTATAAAAATGTGTGTTTATCTTTTCCTGTAGAAGAGTGGCAAGTTGTCTAAGTCTTGGGTTACTTACAACTCAGTTATCAGGGTATCTAAGGATGTCAAAAAGCCTCAAACACAAGCGAAATACACTCACTAGTTTCTGCCATGCGTATTTCACCATTTTTATAAAAAAGATAACTAGAACAATGAGCATGGACATGTTGGTTACACTGCATGGTTGTTTACTATTTCTGATCAAGGACTTATTCTCAAACATAAGTAGCACGATAAATTTTAAAAATAAGAAGCAGAAGAACTCAAGTCACGGTATTTCTCTGTTACTGAGGTGTGACACAAAATGGTAAAATATAGACAGTCAGAGGTAACAGTGCTAAGACAGAAATTCCTATGTTCTAATCTGTGGCTTAGATCTAGTTCCTCCTGCTCTGAGAAAGAAAATGTATTCACATGCCCTTCAATTTCCCAAGAGAAAAACAAGAAATGACATATTACAAACCACCCTAGCATATGGGAATTAGTGCGTGCAATGTAAAATGTCAAAGTTCTTCATTTCATTTCTGATCATTCTGACAGCTAATCCCATTAATGTGCTTGTTCCCCAACCCCAGACTGTCTTCTCTTACTTCCCAGATTCCCAAAGCCTCAGCTGTTCATTGCTGAATCACTAACCACCTCTTTCTGTAACTGTGCTGTCAACGGAAACGGTCATCTGACAACAATGTAAACTGCAAGACACTGAATTAAAAACAAAAAGCAAAAAAATGCATGACATATTCAACACCCTATGTTATTATTTAGTAATTTTTAAGCTGTGTTTCTCATTTTAAACAAAGCAACCTAAGCATTCAAGGTTTTGTGTGCAGGGCTGCCCACATGTCCCAGTCTTGTTTTCTGAAAACGCTGAAACTTCATTCTAGAGTCTAGTCTCAGAGTATAGCCACATCAATTACTGTAAATTAAACTCAGGCATGAATTCACAGCACATTGTGTACAACACAGTCCACTCTAACTGTTCACACGTATCCTTTTGCTTGCAAAACAGTGCATCTCAAATGGCCAAGCTGTCTGGAATCTATTTTTACAGTAAGAGAGGGGACAATCACCGCATAAGAGCTGACAAGTTAATCCCCACTCTGAATAGATTGTGTGTAGACACATACTTTGTTGTCCATTTTAAATGAGTCACCCAAAGCCACGTGAAATCTATACTTCAATTTCTGTGTTGATAAAGCTGAATCATCCTTATAGATTCATTAGCATACCATGAGATTAAACCTTTAGCTGTCTACAGGCAGGCTAATACGTCATGCCATAGTGACAACCAGCAGACAAAGAGAAATTACTTTCCCTTCCATAACTGTGTTTTTAAAAATAAAGCAGTTTCCATTTCCAGGAAGACCTGACAAATTGCGCAGCAGGCAATTTCTATGCATTATGGAAACATTACACTGATGTTTTAAATTTAGCTTCCATGAACATGAACTAGATAGCAGTATTAGTGCAAAGCAAAATGTCAAGTGCCTATACAAAACAGTTCAATTATATCAGGTGAATCTACAAAGCATGAAACACATGACCGGATGAAACAGAAGAAGATGCAACACACTGAAGTGATGAAAGAAAGATAAGGAGTAAAGCTAACCCTTACTGTTATTGGTGCTGTTGCCATTAAAAGACCCAGCTGCGCTGCTATTGTCTTTCTCTTTGTCTTGATTCTCAAAGTCCATGTTAAGAGACCTGCAGGGAAAAAAAGCAAACTTAACAGGCAAATTTCAAACTCCTCTTTAGGTTTATCAGCTACGGTCTCATTACATTCTACTACTATAGCATCCTCTCCCTGGAACAGCCCTGGTTTTTAAGTGCTGATTATTTAAAACAAACAAACAAACAAACACAAAAAAAAAAAACAACATGTACATACCAGAAAATTAAAGAAAAAAACAATGTCCACAGTTACAGACAAGGCACGAAATCACACTTGGTCCAATACTGAGACTACTCACTGTAGTGTCTGAACTGCTAAGTGTTGACAACAAACCACAACAAAGATACTTATCTGCATTACTTGGAAGTGTAGAACATGATGGAAATACAGTAAAAGTTGAGATTCTCTGATGTATTTGAACTCTTTCCAAGTTATCATTTTGATCCTTTTCATTCAAATTTAACTATGTGGTTTCATGTTTAAAACCATATTCATTGTTTCCTTCTTCTAACTCTTGTAATGAATGATGACCAAAATTTGCCTGTAAGTAATTCCCTGCTCAATGCAAGCTCTTACTTAATTGAAACAGCTTCAGCAAAGCCTAGGAAATAACCATATAGGCATTACGGATATCTAGAGGAAGCTCTGAATAAATAGTACAAATTAATTCATCCATAGTAGCTGACAACGTTTCCCAGCGTACCCAGCTCTTCGTCTTTTCGTTTTGATATATATACCAAAAAGACTCCAAAATAAGACAGAATTTAATCATAAAAATAACTGCTGTCCAAAACAGATCCTAAATGAAATTCACTCATTTCAGAAAGTGAACCAACATTTGTTAGAATGTAATGTAGAAGTTGCATCAAAGTGACGAGCTGTGGCAAAAGTGATCAAATGCTATGTTGTTTTATATAAAAATATTAGCAATCAAGACTACCATGATAGTTTCTCATTATCATAACATGCATGCAAGTTGTCCATGACTTCTCTGTAGATTTATTTGCTCAAATAAGCTATAGAGAACCTTTGGAAGCACAGTACAGCTCTTCCCTCCAGCCTGCAGCAGCAGCAAATACCAAGTATTTGATACAACTTCCAGGGCAACAGGCATTCGACTTACAATTTTTTCCAGCTGAGCTGCAAGCAACCGCACTATGCAAAGTAAGCAAATTCTATTAATTTGAGAGACAAGGAAAAATACAACACCTACAGAATTGTATAAAAGACTGTATCGAAGTTATTTCATTTTAGGGTGTAGGTTCTCCACTGCAACGCAGAGGTAAGCAATTCTATGCCGCAGTCACACAGCCTGAAATCAAGCACATACAGGTCTGCAGGATCTAGACAGATGTGGTATATTAAAGAAAGGGAGGTTGAGTAGTTTTACTGTATAAACTTAAAAAGAAAAAAGGCTTTCCAGTTTAAAACTGCGTTGTAGTTCTATTATGCAAGTGCTCCCAGTATGAAGTTAAAGCCGGTTTTGGACTCAGACAAAACACAAGGAAGCTTCAAGCTTAGACTTACAGAAGAATACTTACTTCTACGCAGAACACAGGCATCAGCTAAAAAGTTATCAAAAATACAAACGGGCAACAGCCAACACTAATTCTAACAAATGGATCAGTTCTAAACACGTCTGTTATCCAGGCACTGGTACAGGCTGCCCAGGGCAGATCTGTTTTTTGGGGTGGTCCTGTGTGGAGCCAGAAGTTGGGCCTGATGATCCCTGTGAGTCCCTTCCACCTCGGGCCATTTTGTGATTCTCGCTTTTGTGGGGTGCTTTTATCTTTCATTCAAATTTCCTTTTTCCCCATTAATCCCCAATTAAGACCTACAGTTTTCATCTCAGGATATAAAAATCCAAGAGATGGCTTACAACCCTCCAGGGCTGGATCCAAGATTCAGCCAAACAAGATATATATTCATATATGTTTTTTCCTCAGAGCAGCGTTTCATTCTCCTGTAAATTAGCTCAGCTTAGCAAGAACATCACACCGTCATTCTGACTGTGGCAATGGGGAACTCCTCATCATTTCAGGAGCTATCAGCAAAGAAAACTGAAAATAAACTATTATTCCTACTGTTCACAAACAACTTCAGCCCATTTGCTTTCATTTCAATAGAAAATCAGCAATTACTACATTATCACCTGTAGACATCCTCACTTCAAAATTAAGCATAAACTATGAAATTACGGTCACTTAGCAACACAGTTGGTGAGCCAAGCCAACTTCTGAATCATCAGCACCCATTTTATGATTTGGCCCTTACCTCTGCTACAAATTATCACTAACATGATAAAAAAATGAGAGGTGATCACTAAAAACTGTATTTTAAAACAAGACATACTGAAAATGACTGTGCTGGAAGGAAACAGCAAGTCGAGAAGCATTTGCTTTTTTGTTCAAGTTTTTGCCTGGATTCCGAAAGCAGCATTCACTCAGCATCTCCTGTCAGGCAATCAACCACAGCTCTCTCTTCTGGGGGCCCCAGCAGTTCAAGCTGGTAGGATTTCTAGCACAGTGGTTCAAAGCAAGCCTCCCACAGGGAAGCACTCAGTAGGGTTACGCTGAGGCCAAAGCAATGAGTAAGCTGCTGGCACATTATTATCATGAAAGTTCAGATTCAACTATGGATCACTTCCATTGCAATAATGCTTTGGGGAAACCCTGCAGGAAAATATTCTTATGAAACAAAGGAGGAAATTTGAAAGCAAGCGTATCTCTAAAGAGTCAGCAGGAGAGGCAATATATCGAGAAGTTCCTTCTTGCTTTGCTCAGTGAAGACAGTCACCCGTATGAACAGCCCTGGCACTTTGAGAATTGCCTGATTTCAACTGCTCTACATAAAAAAATACAGTCAGACACTGAGCTGAGATAGTTTAATTCAAATGAATCAAATCTCCATGCGTATTACGGAGAGGCTAGAACACATTACGTGATCTAACATTGCCACAGTGGCTTATAAAGTGTTCCCGTGAGATTAAACGACGAGTCGCAATGCAAGATCTGGAGTGGGAAGAAGAACAGGGGAAATAATAGCAGAAAGTCCACTGCAAAACCATTCTCACGGACTAGATGGAGTACTGGCTCCTGAGTATGCCTGCAGAGCCACACATGCAAAGTCCCAGGACTCTGACTGGAGCATCTCACCCCCAGCAGGTGCTTCACACGCGTGCAGGTTTTTGTGGCTCTCCAGACCCCTCGTCTGCCCTGCCAGCGCTGTGGCTACAGATGCTTGTAAACTCCAGGCACACCCTTTGTCTTAGTGAGAAGCTATTTTTATTACTCCGCACACTATTACCAGAATTAGTCACACGTTTTATTTGAACATTTCAAGCCACTGCCATAGAGATAAATCTAGGGTTCTTACACCTACTTTGAAATTTCCTATTCAGCTCAAACACACATGCACGACACCCTGCTAACTAACGAAGATTAGGAAGGTGGACTCATCGTGGCTGCTGGCACTGTTTACGAACCACCAAAGAGAATGATCACCAAACTTACAATGTAAATAAGCAAGACAGAGTGGGAAAAAATAAGAAAATAAAACCAGTATGCATTGTTCCAGGATTGTACCAGGATTTATTCTATGGTCTTGAGGTCTCTCAAGCATGGCATACTTAATATGGGAAGACCAGAGATTCTTTGGTATGGGAAGGTCAGTCTTCATCTGCAGGCAGGAGATAACGCTTGCACCTGAGTTCTGCATTAGCTAATGAAGACAGCAAGGATCTGTGAGGACCTGCCGTCCCTGTTTCTGAAGTGGAGAGCAAACCACCTTATAGACAGTAAATGTTGCAGCATTGAAGACAAACAAACAAAAACTGTTTAAAAGCAGGGCAAACAATCCTCTGCAAATACTTGCAAAACAAAACTGGGCTTCGTTTTGATCAAGGAGGATCAAGTAACAGTTTAGCTTAAAAGCAGGAACTAGAACAGGTAGAGTATGGGTTAAATCAGGCTTTACATAACCATGTTTGAGTATGTGATAGGATAGAAAAAGATTTAGCTGCTACATGCCTACAAAGTAACTCCAACATTTCAGTCCCAGAAAAGCATCTATACAATAGGTGACTGTATGTGAAGAACCCCCACAAACAACCCATTTCCAGCTAAGCTCACCTCTTTAAAAATCCATAACTAGAACAAACATTTGCATGCTGCTGTTTACATCTTGTAAATGTTTGAAAGATTATACTTGCCTCTCTGACAGCCAACAACAAAGAGTACCAAGTACAAGGGCTGAGAGACGGTAAGAACATTTATGGGAGATGTTTAGAAGGGCTTGAAGCTAAAATTCCTGACCCTGAACAAATGCAGGAAGGAAATGTTCTTCTAGCCACAGTAAAAGAAGTGGGATCTCAAATGTATAAACTGTCCTTCATTCTGGAGGCTGACTTTACCCAGGACCTATTAGACATTCTTCTGAGTATTTTGGTGGTTTTTGTTTGTTTGTTGCTTGGTATGTTTTTTTTTGTTCCCCTGAAACCTCTTGCATTAGATTAGATCCACCACACACAAGGATTTCATCTTAATGACTCACCCACCCAATTCTTTCTGATCCTATTATTGAACTTCTGTTTATGTCACTTGCCAGCAGTATCATAATAACTCTACAGTAAGTACTTGTTTCTTTTCAGACTGAAATTTCCACAACATGAAGGTTATGTGAGGAGTGCCGTTTTCTTTTTGTCTTACCACGGCTCCATTTGAGATGAAGCACTCAAATTGAGATGAAGATGTTGTTCTCATTTCAGAACGAGCACCCTAAGCAGTAACTTTTGTCTTTCTGGCAAGTCGCTATTCTAAGAAAATCCACCCACTGCCAAAAGTTTTTATTTTACTACTTTGGGAATTTCCAGATAAGCATCATTTTGCAACTTACCACCACACTTAAATTTCTTACAAATCTGAATTGTATCTTGGACGCTGTTTTTAACAGCACTTCACAACCTTCTGTAAATAACTGCTTTTGACCTCACTCATTGACCAAACAGCTTGGAAGTTTACCCAAGTCATCATCAAAACTGTGGGTTTCAGCTCAGACATCTGCTAAAGAAGCTAAATATAGGTCTTTCATCAGAAATCAGTTTCAAAACTATCAGGCCCTATCTTGGTCTGCAATAGCTTGCGCCTTGGAGTCCTTAGGACACATGCAGAAGAAGTGGGCTAGAAGAGGGCATTTCCTCAGCTGGTTTGCATCCATCGCCATTCTACCATGTCATCCAACAGATTAGGTTCTTCTGAAGCTTGCAGTCCTTGTAAGGTGAATGGTTTTAAATGTAGTCATAGGACAATATAGTAAAAGAGCACGTGTATAGAGCAACAGGACAGAAAAGAGCAAGGGAAAATTCTTAAAAGCTTAGAAGCTCTGAGAAGGAGAGGCAATTTACGTTAAAGCACTCCTGCTGTTTCATATTGCATTATGTTTTCTCAATTTAATTTTGGTTTGAATAAAAGCTACAGGTCTTGCAGCCATATGCATAGTTCCCTTTTACACAACTGCATGAATTAATTTAAAGATTGAAGTAGACCCTCAACTATATGCTAGACTGACTCAGAGCTTTAAGAAAAGAAAAAAACAATTGGTATTCAAAGGCAACCTTTTATTTCTTTATTTGCAGTTTCTCTAGATTTTGTCTTCCTAAAGCTTTCTATTTTAATTTAATCAGCAGTGCTGTTACCTAATACTCACTAGCAAAAACAGACAGCTCTTATCAAAAATTGGCTCTTTCATTTTATGATTTGCTTAACTTATGACTGGGATTTAAAGCCTCTTATCCTAATAGCTGCAGCTTACATTATACTTATGACCATGGTTATCATCTATTTCAGGAATATTCAACGTGGTGCTGAGATTTCATACTATATGGATGGCTTTTTATCATAGACGTGTTAAATGAAGCAATGTTCTTCAAAGAAAAAGAAGAGGGGAAAAGAAAAACATCTTGAACTTAAGTTTCAAAGAAATAATATTTCCAAGTTGTAAAATGTTTTTGATATGTCAGTATGAACGTCTTTCCTTATATGCCATTATATTAGAAGCTGGGCATGATACGAGATGCAAGCTTAGAGGGACAACAAAGTTTTCTCTAAACATACTCAAGTCTCCTGAAGTGGGACAAATTTGATTTTTGAAGATTCAAACCTAATCAGGAGTTGGTCTCAGGCACTGCTAGAATTCAGCACTGATGTGTTTCTCACTTCTCTATTGTGCTGTTAACCCAGGAATCTCTATTTTATGAGATTTGTTTGCAATCAGATCGAGAACACTCTGCATCAAACAACACTGAACATTGTATCTAAAAGCCTGCTATTGATAACATTACATCCATATAACTCTCAACAGGTCCTTTATACCCTCCAAAACACAATTTAACAGAACTGTCTTCAAGGATTGACTTCACAGCTATCTTATATGTGCTTGCAACTTGTTATACAATATGTCTTTCAGAAACCTCAACTGGCATCTTTTTCTTCCTTCTCTATTTCCTTCTCAGAACCAAGAAATATTGCATTTACATCAGCCGTCAATCTATCAATGATACAACAAAAACAATATCAAAAACAAAGGCATAAACTATAATCCATCACTTGTAGTCACGTTTTTATTTGAAAAAGAAAAAATCCATAAAACCTTAAAGAAAAATCTTACCTGAAACTGCCATAGACTATGAGGAGAATAGAAATCAGGAAAGTAGACACTTGACTGGAGTCCACAAGGGAATATGCCCTGCAATGGGAAGAGAGAAGGCAGGTGTGTTATCGCTGAGTGTCTGTTTCTCCAGTACCATTTGTGAATTCTTTTTTAGTATTATACAAACAGAGAACTGAATGACATCTTTATGGCAGCTATTTCTAAGGCTTTTATATCATCTAGGAATATAAAATATGTAGCCTGTAAGTTAACTTTTTACATTCAAGACTGCAGCATACAAAATTTGTACAACAGTCAATGAACATCTCAAGAAGCCTTGTAGAAATCTGTTCTCAGTTCACTGCATTGAGATTCCTTTTTCCACAAACATGTTAGAATTGCTTTCAACATATCATCTTGCACGTAAATAACACCAATCTCTGGTTTTCCTATGCCTTAACTGATAATAGTTAAGTTGCAATATGGCAGTTGAGGTCAAGGCTCACGCAGTACAGAAACGAACAAACAAAATAAGCTGCAATCTGCATTTATTAAACCACACGCAGTTATTTCCCTATTACATCTTGCACGCCACTAGATACAGGATTTCTGATAGAAATTTCAGCAGGAGACTTAAAACCCACCTTTATTTGGATGGATTTCCCAATATAACGTACTTAGATGTTTAAAGCACAGAACTGTAAATATTCATGTTTTCCCCTTTTTTTCCAATCCTTGACAGACCAAATCGTACTCCGCAGCTTACACCAAAACTTTCTTTGACCCGTACAATGGGACAGAAGCAACCTCAGCAAGTTCCCAGCTGGGAAGAGTAGGGCTGACATACTTGAGGACAGAGCAACCATTAAGAGGGGCCTTGAGAAGCAAGGCAACAAGAACTCAGTCCGCAAGTCAAGAGAAATGATCTCACCCTCTACTTAGCACTCGTGAAGCTGTGTCTAGAGTTTTGGGAGCCCCAAAAGAGAAAGCCCCAATAACTGGGGTGAGCCAAGCAGAGAACCACCAAGACTCTCAGGGTACAACGTGACAGGAGAGGCTTCGGAGCCACGGCCCAGCTCCCAGCACTTTTATGGCCACTTGTGCTGCAGTAACGGAAAAGAAGAAGGAGCAATGTTAATTGCTCCTCAGTCTCATGCTACAAAAAAAAAAGATCACTAAACTTTTCTGAAA
Source organism: Oxyura jamaicensis (assembly GCF_011077185.1). NCBI lineage: Eukaryota > Metazoa > Chordata > Aves > Anseriformes > Anatidae > Oxyura > Oxyura jamaicensis. Next base: position 7,928,750 of record NC_048907.1, read on the forward strand.
GCCAATTAAAAGGCCTAATTTCAACAAGATTATTGATATGGAACAAAGACAGCCGAATGATGGGAAGTAAATATATGTCAGCAAATAAAAACTAACGGTACAAGACAGTTACAGAATCACGCAATTCCACTACCAATCTAGAAGCCATTTAGAGAAAATTACACCACTTATCAGACACATAAAAATACTTTTTTAATATATAAACACAAATATGATCTTCTACTAAAGAAATTTAATACTAAACATTGCTGAAAAAGACCGTTCTTCTAGATGAAATTGTATACTTGTGCAATAAGCTTTTAAGAAACGGGAACCCAACTGCTTTTGTTAATTACCATGAATAACTTCAATGCTACCCCCCAGGAAGAGTGAAAAACAGAAGTCTTATTTGCTCATAGCAGACCAACAGATATATCTATAAAGCTTAAAATCATCTTTATGTTCATTTCAGTCTTGTTTGACCTTTAGTTTCAAGGTTGTGCATCAGAAGCCTCAAAAGCATCCAGAAAGATGAAAACAGTTAATTGCAAATACGGCATGTAAATAAGCACTTACAATTAGCTTATATAAATGGCCTTCAGGTGGTAGGCAATACAGATCACAGCATATTAGTTTTAGCTAATGACTGCAAGTAAGCAGACAGAAGAAACAGCTGACAGATGAATGCACTAGGTCTATGTCCTGTTACTAGCTTCAATTTCAGGGCAAAACACCGCCTCACCCAACTCGGAGCTATGGGCAAAGGAAACCGTGTCCTGTTTGGATTTCAGAATGAATAGTGGAACTTCTCCCTTCACAGAATCCTCAGGAACGCCAAATGTGTAAGAAAAGCAAAATGAGGGAATGGAATTTCAGCTGGGTGTAAACACGTCCAGGGTTATGCACTACACATATGAACTGATGTTCATAAAATTCTATATCCATAAATTTCTATATCCATAAATCAGCACACGCTTTTGAGAAGAACAACGTTTTCTGTACAATTAAGCACCATTCAGCGGGACCTTTGGAAGCTATGATAATTAAAATTACATTTCATCCTAATTACTAAACAGTAGTCAAAACAAGGTTGTAAGTGTTAGAAAGAATGGTAAAACAGATAAAACAATGACGATGTGTGGATAGTGGACCAGTCCTGGAATAATCCACAGAGTTTTGTATTAAAAAATGAAGGCCTTAGATAAAACAAAAGAAATCAAATATACATAAACCCACTCTACGCCATGACCCAACATAACCCTACTGATACGCTGCAGCAGTGATTGATATGAAGCAGCTATCTGCTGCTTCTGTGCAAGGGAGAAACCAGAACTCAAGGCCTTTCATTCTGCATGAGAGAAGTGCAATCGAGTAATGATCCGCCCACTGCAGACCCAGTGATATCTCCTAACTTCTCAAGATATCTGCAGCAGGATATCCTAAAATCTCCCTGTTGGTATCACAGATACGGCCTGGGAAAGCTCCTGCTCATTGTCAAGGCAGCAAATATTCCTACTTCCCTTCCTCGGGATGCAGATGGAAAAGAGCAACACAAAGTGTCCAGCATGGCAAGCCTACGAGTACCTGTTCTGCGGGACTGAAGCGAGCAACTCGGGAACATCCAGCTCCCATTCCACATGTCCCACACAGGCAGCCCGCAAGCGAACTCCAGGATTAATTTTGTAATGCTGAAGTGGATCCCATCGTAATAAAACCCTGGGTTTTTAATATTTTGTCTCCCTAAACTACAAAAGGCTTTGCATAAAATAGAACTGCTTCCTAAAATCTGGCATCCTGAAGCACTGGACAGTTCACTAGCAGACTAGAAACCTTGATCCCACATAAACACTTTCTAACGCATTAAGCCGGACTCCAGAGAATCCAGCAGCAGGTGACAGAACCACGAGCAAGTTTGAGAAGGAAGATGACTTCAACGTACTGAATATAATACAAAATGCCAGACAGTAATCTGCGAACCCATTTGCATTTTTAACTGAAATTTGAGTGATTATCTACAGCTCAACCATCCCATGGATTCCATACACATAAAACCGGATTCTCCTAAAACACATTTCAAGTACACGAGTTACTTCCATACTACTTGGCATACTTCCACCGCCAAGCACAGTGTCAGTGCCACGTTCTTCGCAAATGGTATCAGCCAAAAACAAAACAAAAACCCCACGCCTCGGCATTTTTGGGGGAGCTGCAGTGTACTTTGTGCACTGACATTTTACCTGCTTTTCACTGCGCATAGAAAAATGAAACCATTTTCCTCCTTTACGGCACTTTTATAAAATTAGGAATTTGTTCTCAGAACTAATGGAAGCATGCACAGAAAATGCCCATGGCATGCCTGCGCACAGAAGTTGTCCTTTGACTTAAATGCTGCTTTTAAAAGCAATTCTTGGTACTTACTATACAAAGAAACGATTGTTATTCTTCTTTCTTGTTCTGAAAATTAATCCTGGCTAAGACTATGCTAAGGGCTGCTGTCTTCTGAAGGACTTATTTTCATGCAATTCATCTGCGTGCCATAATACGAGAACTACCAACCCACTTCTCAACTCTGTTACATCTGCAGAACTGCTCAAAATATGAAGACACAGCTGGCTTTCCCAGCTGAGAACATTTTTACAGTTCTCAGACTAGCCCACCCACAATTTGACATCTCTGTGAGGAAGCTGGTTTAGAAGTAAGTCATTTAGTCAGGCTCTCGGGCAGATTCTTGCTACATCAGTGAAGTTACTACTAACTACAGCCAACCGTCAGGCCAAGGACGTTATAAAACCAAGCACACTGGTGGTGAACTTTTCTCCATAAGCTCCTTACACCGGCCAAGGGCAGAGAGGGGAGTTCCCAAAGACCTGCTCCAGGACTCCAGACCCCACACTGACCCCGCACCTTTCTGGGGCCGAGTGTGATTGCAGTGACTTCCCTGCCACTGGGGACTATTCCTGGCAGCTCCACGGGCAAGTGCTTCCAGCACAGAGCCTGCTAAGGCGTGCCAAGACAGAGACACAGCAAGCACTGTTCTGCAACATATTCCGCGGGTCAGCCTCACAGCTCCACAGTGCCAGCATTGTCCCCACAACAATCCAAGCAGCGAGCCCCCCAGCCTGGCACGGGTCGCTCCATGGGCCTTTACCTACAGAGGATCCCAGGGACACCCAGCCACGCCACCGCTGCCCAGCGGCCGCGCAAAACATCCCCCCAGCACAGCTGGCGTGCCACGCAGCCCCCGCCCTTCTGTGGGACGCAGAGAAGAACCTCTGTTTTCCCAGGGGAACAGAGACCCGCTTCACTCCCAGCTCCACAGGACGGCGACCAGCTCGTACAAGCAATGACAGCAGTGACGGGTTACAGCGAGGTTACAGACACTCGCGAGCTCTCTTTGCCCTGCAGCCCCGGATCCAACACCAACCTGTCTTCTCTGCCTGTGAGCCTTCACCTTGCAGGGGCTCTGCCGGCTGGCTGCTGAGGAATTTAATATATTAAAATATCGGGGTTTTACATTGCAGATCTCCTTTACCAGCAAAAGGTAAGAGTTGTTGAGACTCTCCCAAGGGTCCCAAAAGCCCTTCTGAAGGCAAAGCCAGGGATCTCTTTTTGCCCTGTCCTGAGCACCGAGTGTGTTTAGCCATGAGCCACAAAAGACAGAAGCAGGAATCCCTTGTGTCCCGATGACAGCACAGGGCATTTACCTGCTACGTAACCTGCCTGTCCGGGGCCAACCTGATGTGACCACAAGCCAGCACTGCTGTTGCAAAAGCAGCTTATTTTCAGCTTTCACCAGTCATCTCTGATCCATCATCAACCTGTGCTAGCACAGCCATTTGCAAAACTATATGGAAAATCAGAGCGGGGACTTGTCTGCTTGAATAGTAATGGAAAGGATAGGAATGTTTCCTCAAATGCTTCAGATTCCTAATCTGGCATGTTGCTGGACATACAAATCAAGGAGGAAAAACTTTTCAGCATCAACATTGACTTAAGTACCCCAAAATTCCTCAGAGATCAGGAAAAGTTTTGTGTAATTGAAACAAAAACCTCTTTTTGTTTGCACAGGACATCAATTACATGCAGAATCAAATAAATTCAGCCCCTTGGACAATGTTTCAGGAGCAAAAGCCGTTCCTCTGAGTTCCAGGTGCAAGAAATCATTGTGAAAAATTATGCTGAGGCAGAGGGAGAAGTTTCCATAGCAATGCACACCGAAGGCCTTGGACGTGAATCATCCTCACACCAAAGTTGGTGTAACAGCAGCAAGATAAACTGCATTTGCTGTACATACACCAGAGCGCTAACAACAGAGCAGCAAATAACTCACCCCAACTTGAGAAGTGCACCACATGGAGCAACTTCACCCCAGTCCGCATGGAGACAGAAGACTGCATCGCATCAGATATTTTCCTGTGTCAGTGATCCTAATGTCCAGACTGAAGATTAAGGAAAACAAAACTACAACAGGAAGGTAAACGTACTAGACAGACTAGTGTAAGGATGGATTAAAATATGGCAGAGCTTTTGCTTTGTTCAAAGGGACCAAATCTACAACGTGGAGGCATCTAAGGCAGAAACTAGCACTGATAGGAATGCCAGGAGATCATTTAATTCATTGAGTTGTAATTTGATCTTACTTTGGGGAAAGACAATCGATCGGTCATGACTTATCTCACCTCCTGTTTGAAACCACCCACCAGTGAAATTACAAGGCTTGTCTTGACACCTAAAGGAAGTCCTTCTGACTACAGCTCCAGTCCAAACTTTTTATCCTCCACAAAAGTCCTTCAGCACTCCTGGGGGCCGTGTCACACCAGCCACAACTGGGATAAGCAGGATCCAGCCGTGACTCCATCTGCATGCTTTGGCTTCTGAAAGATGTGGCTGCTTGACAAGTGGCCACACAAAGCTTCACAGGCTCTTCAGCCCACTTGAAAAGCCACAACTATTTATTCAATCAACACGGTACTTTTCATCCACATTTTAAATATTACTTTTTATCAAATGCCCACTGTCTCCTCGCCAGGTAAGTGGTAATAATCCATGCCCATCAAAACACATATCCTCCTTTTCCAATTTCCATTCTCTTCCAAAGGGAACTCCTCGGAGGCGGGTGCCAGCACAGAAAGGGCAGCCACAAAGCATCTCCTTCCCTGCCCTATCATTCATCACTCGTTTTCAAAACCTGCTGAATGCCAGCATTCAGTTTGGATGTCCTGTCTCAGCAGACTGACAGTTCTCTCAAAGAGAACCAGGAAACAAAGATTTGCTGGAAAGCTGGAGTCCAGTGACAAAAAGGATGGGAGAAGCTCCCACCTCCTCCTCCTCCACGGGTTTCGTCTATTTCAAAAGCCATTTAATGCACTTATTGCATCAGTGATTGCTATTGTAACAGAGAAAACATGAACAGAAAGTCAAGAAATACTTGTTGGTAAATCCCAGACAAGAAGCAGAACATTTCTCAACGCGCCTCCCCTGCCCCACCCCTGGTTTGGGAGCCACCAGCTGCCGGCAGGAATCAGCCTGCACCTGCACCTCACCTGGCGGCAGCGATCCTGCACCTTTGATCGTATACAAGTATGCTACTCACGGAGGAAACGTGTTTGTTTTTTTCTGTTTCTTTGTCTCGACATTTGTCAACCACTCTACTATTTTATTCCTTAAAAGAAGGACGAGAGAATAGAGTGATCAGGACAGCTCACTGTTGAGAGCAATTCATTTTCCACGCTACAGCACAAGTCACTGGTGAGCAGTTCCTGTAACACTTAATTATTTTAATAATTATTAATCCTTAATTTATGAAGAGGAGCACAGCAAACTCGAGGGCTCCCGAGCAGAGCCCTGGAGCACCTTCAAGAAGAACTCCATCGCTGCCCCGAGACCGTTTACAGTTCATTGTGCAAATATTCGCTTTGGTCGGGGGCGGACTCCCTCCATAGGCAAAGCCAACACGACTTTTTTCCTTTACTGGATTCCAGGTCGAAGGTATAACTAAAAAGCCTCTTTCAACCACCTTACATGTGCAAGATATATACATATTTAAGCGCCTCCATTAGGCCTGACGCCAAACCAAAGTTAAATCTGAGTGTAACAGTTAAAAGTATAATTTTAAGCGTGAAGTCATGGCAGCCACAGCTGTAAACATATCTCAACACTATTCCATTCTTTAGGATGATTCATAGGAAAAATAAGCAACTTGCTACGGCTTCACTTACGTTAAAGGAATAGGTTGTTTTCTAAAGTAAGCTTACCATTTCATCTCATTGTCATGTACAGATAAGCTCTGCTAAGTCTGAGTAATTTACTGAAACTTGTATCAGGGGAAAAAAAAATAAAGCGAGTCTGAAGTGAAAACAAGTAACGTGAGACATCCCACTAAGCCATATTTTCCTATGCGGGCCGGGCTAGGATGCAGGCAGGCATTTCTAAGTTATCAAACGAGATCCTCCTGCTGGTTATCACACACGGATCTCTGAACATTTTCACATTATTAGGTACCAAACCTATGTTTTCACACATCTAATTAAAAAAAGCAATTCCCTCTTCTATCCTTTGCAGAAAGCTGCTTTCCTAAAACTCTCCCCCTCCAAACAAATGCCGAGCTCCCGACTAAATTGCTAAGAGGAAACTGCTCTGAGCTCACTGTGACACGAAGCTGAAGTGTACATTCAGAAAGGCATCAGGAGAGGCGATCTTGCAAAAACACATTTTCTGTTAAAAACATTATCTGAGCAACCCTTTTGGTTCAGCAGACTGTTTGCCAACAGAACAAAGAATTATATGTTTCACAGTGTTTAAGAATCACAGCAACTGGAAGGTTTCCAGATTTCACATTCAGCTTGGAGCACTCACTTCCAGGCAGGAATGAGAGCACAACTTCCACTCGCTGCGCAAACGCGTAAGAATACTCATTAAAAAGAGCATTATTTCCAAGCAGCACAGAACGGCAGCCCTGTACCCCAAAAGCATGCTAATAATGTCAGCTGCCGACCTCCCTGGTGATGCCCCACCAAACTTGGGAGAAAAACTGCATCTTCGAATAATTTATACTGGGCATACGTTGGGGGTTGGACCCGATGATCTTTTGAGGTCCCTTCCAACCCCTACAGTTCTGTGATACCCTTTTACTTTTACGTATTTGTGTGAGAATCCAGCAGCCAAATAAGCATCCAGGAGACAATGACTGTCCTTCACGTTGCTGCAATAGAAAATACAGGCTTTTGTTGTTTCGTACTACGTATTTATAGACTGAATGGGGGGATTTTCACCCCTTTCCTAAACATAAAAATGAATCTACTTCTGCGAGGTTGTTTTATTGAGGAGGGCTGGTTGGTTGGTTCATTTGGTTTTTGCTGCAAAATGGACAAACAAAAACAGACCAGGGAATCTTCCCTTTCTTTCTCAAAGAAAGAAAAAAGAAGATACCCTGAGAAACAGGGCATGTTTCTACTGCCAAATACATCACCACAAGCCAGAGAAGCCTCTCCAACAAAAGATTACACAGTTGTATCAGGTATAAATGACTGCAAGCGTTTTTTGGAAAAGTACGCAGAACATCTGTACAATGATGCCTGCAATAATGGATTCCTATCAAAGGCATGGAAATAGATATCATTCTGCTGAGTTCAGCCAAACAAGAACATATGGAAAAACACATCTGATATCAAAACACACAGCCTGATAACAGTGCGTGTTTTACTCAACTCCGTGTTTTCACAGTGTCAGGTTTATTCCAGTTGAGCTGCTCCAGATCTCCTAACTTGTCCCGCCTGCAGAGCTGCCCCAGCACACGGCCGAGCCGAGACAGCTCCAAGTGCAAACAAGGAGTACTACTTCTCCTTCCTGACACATGCTGCAAAGGACTCCTGCTCAAGACACGATTGGGTTGTGCTGGCTTGAAAATCAGATGTCTGAGGCAAAGGAGACTCAGAGGCTTCCCTACGCTGTAGATTTCAGCCACCTTAGGTTAGCTCACCTCCAACTTCAGCAGCACTAAGAGAGCTTGGCCAACAAAACCTCCTTTTCACAACCCCCCTTTGCCCTTATTTTTTTTCTCTAGAAAAAAACTGATTTTGCTCATGGAAAGGAAATGACAAAGGTAGAAAAATGACACCAGCAGAACAGCAAGGTGCCCTGACAGCTTATCGGTCCTGTGAAGGGTTTTGTTCCGGCCAGCTGTTGCACAATTACTCGACGTGAAACAAAGACGAAAGGAGGCAACATGGCTGGGGACGAGGTGGGACTGAAACTCCTCCAGGAGCAGTTAGGTCTGATTAAGCACACAGTAATACACGCATCTGTAACCCAAGCGGTATTGGAGCTAAGTAAATTAAACAAAACTAACCTTCCCATTTCTATTTGCCTACGCAGAAGCTAACACTGCTTTAATTAAGTTAGTTTTCAAAACAGACTTCAGGTACTGAGGTTCCTGCAACCCATGGCACTTCGGAACAGTCTGGGTTCAGCAGCCTTTCCCATTTGTTTTCACCAGTAAACCCTACAGCTGAGTGTGCAGCAACATCCATTTTACTCTTGAAAACTAATAAAATTATCTGTCCACACAAGCCCTCCAAGCATGCAGAGGTTTCTGACCCCCAGCTCTCCAGATCCCTTTGCTGCAGCTGCAGGGTCCTGCCACAACACAGCACCCTGAGGTGCTGGCCACCCGCTCAGGAGACCACCAGGTCAACTCAGGCATCGCCGGCACGCAGAGCATACAGCTGGGTATGAAAAGCAACCACACTGCATCACAAAGGACAAACTATCAGTATGTTAAAAAAAAATGTGTTTATGAGAATAAGAGAGAGAGATTAGACTCATTTGCTGATCTCTGAATAAGTGGAGCACTTGTATAGCCTGTAATTGCCTTCACGTCTATTGATTTATAGAAGACTTCAGCATGCTGCAGAGGACAGATTCAGTGTTGCCCTAGCATCACACAGGCAGCCAAACCAAAGAGGAATACAGTGCTTTCAGGGGGGTACTGGGTCTGGCTGGGATGTTAACTTTCCCTGCAGCAGCCCATCCAGTGCTGCGCTCTGCACTTGGAGCTAGAACAGCAGTGGGATCACACCAGTGTTGTGCCTGCTGCTGAGCAGTGCTGGCACAGCATCAGGGCTCTCCCTGACCCTCCTAGGGGGTGGGCAAAAAAGTGAGAAAGAAACATCACCAGGGCAGCTGACCTAAACCAACCAAAGGGATATTCCATACCATGTGGGGTCACACTCAGCAATAAAAGGTGGAAAAAGGAAGAAGAGGGGAGGGGTGGGCTCTCGTTGCGAAAACGTCTGTCCTCCTCCCGAACCCCGGCTACGTGTGTTGAGGCCCTGCTTCAAGGACATGGTCAAGCATCGCTCATTTGTGGGAAGCAGAGAGTAATTTTTTCCTCTGCACTTCCACAAAGCCTTTACTTGTTTTGTTATTTCCTTTTCCCCTAACTCTTCCCCTTTCCCTTTTTTCTCTTTAGTTGAATTAATTAATAATAATATTTCCTTAATTTTTTTTTCTCTTTAATTAAATTATCCTTATCTCACCCCGTGAGTTGTTCTTTCTTTTACTTCTTCCCCTCCTCATCTGAGGAGGGGGAGTGAGAGAGAGGTTGTGGCGTTCAGCTGCCTGGCACGATAAAACCACCACAAGTGGAAGGAGAAAACCAGCAAGTATCAGGACAAGAAGTAAACATATAAAGACGAAAACACACATACATGTCTGCAGGATCTATCTGACAAAGCAAGATGGTTATGGCTCGACCACAAGAATGAAGTGAAGTTGCACAATCAGCATAGGAAGACTTTCCTCCCGTGGAACTGTTTCCATTTTCCACAAATAATCAAAAGAAGAACTGGAGGGAGGGGGAAGAGGTCAAATCAAGATCTGTTACGCACAATCCCTTCTCATCACAGCCACAAGCACATTTCTTTATGTAAATTTTCAGATTCCACCAGAGCAGTGAACTCTGCAAAGGTCAGTCCAATATTTAGCCTACCCCGAAGCTTTGCTGAAACAGCTCTTCTATCTAAATTACCACTTGCAACTGTATGAATTTTCCAAAAATAGCCTTTTTTACATCAGAAAAAAAGGCAAATCAAGGGTGTGGTTACTGTAATTTAAATCAACAGAGAACCACTGTGCAGACTGCCTACGCTTTTATGCTAGACAGCCTCACCATGATCCAAGCAACACTGAGCTTCCAGGAGGAGCTGCTGGAGATGTTAATGGTTATCCTTGGTGCAGGAAAGTCTTCTGGAATTTTGACAGCTGAGACCTTTGGGGGCTATAGAGGTATTGATTTATATCCTCGTCACATATGCGAGCTGGAGTTTTCAGTCGCTTGGTAGCACAGCGCTGCATTAGCCACAAGACCGTGCAGTGTTAGATTTAATTTTATTCTATTAATGAAAAGATAAAAACTTCCTTAAAGACTTCAGCATTGGCTCCCACGTTGTACGTTTTGACCTCTGTAAGCCTTTTTCTACTGAACGGAGAAGCTCATTAACAGTAACTCTCATCACCTAAAACACGAGGATGCTTCCGACTTTGTCTAGAGGAAAATCCACTTGCTGCTCGAAGGCCAGGCCTCTCCTACAAGAACTGCCACCCGTTCACAAAGCCTGGTCCTCGGCGGCACAGCAAGATGGCCACGACACAGAGCAGTGGGGTGTTTTGCTCCACCAGAGCAGGAAGACCTGCTCGGAGCAGGGCAGAAGCCGCTGCAGCAGTGACAACACTGCCAGCTAGGCTGGGGCATGACCCAGTGCCGCTGACACGACGTGTGCTGCAGCAGGAGTCGGTGCTTTCAGCCACCAGCATCTCAGAGGAGCCAACCTGTAACTAGAAGCTGTCTCAGCTGAGAAAATGGGAGTTTTGGTTACTGGAAAGCAAGTATTTGTCCAAATCTTCACTACTGCTCTATCTGGATCGGGAAGAGGGTGGTGAGCAAATATCTGATGTCTGTCTCCCAGTTAAGAGATTCACACTGATTTCTCAAGCTATTGCCAAAGAATTAGCATACAGCCTCTAACAATAATATGAACTGTAAAAATGTCGTGCACGAAAAATAATTAATGTATGTCTTTACTGCAAGAAAAAAAAATCAAGCTTAAACAAGGTATTAGGGAAGCCATGGCTGCCTGAAATTATAACAATAAATAAATAGCAAACCTCGCCTCCCACGCATTCGAAGAATCAACAGTTCCCAGTGCATCAAAAATAAGCTCACATCATTGATCATTCCGCACTAGCTTTACCTTTGAGTACTGTAAAACTGCACCACTCACGCTTTACGTTTTTCTAAATTTAGGAAAGTAGGTGAGAGTAAGACAGCTCCACGCTTGTCCAGCGCAAGAACAGTGAGAAGCTCCCTGGGTCTGTAAGAGACTGAAAGCTCTCCAACAGCATCAGAGGACTTTGGCAGACATGGGGACACACACACGTGCAAATATCAAACACTGAAGATGAATCAATCTATCCTCCAAACACACCAGTACGATCAAAAGCCATATCAATATAAGCAGAAAGTATCACCATTGCTCCTGATAATACAAGAAGAAAGTGATAGATGGAAAAACTGACCTTTAAGTGAGTCAAGAAACGACCAGCAATTGAACCCAGAAAATTTAAGGTATGTTTAATTCAGCCACTGAAGCAAAAGCATTGGCTGAGAATAACACCTGCTCTGTAATGGTAATGTTACAGGGTCCCGCCACATTGTGGAGAAATAATGCTGTGCTGCCCACCAAATCAGAAGTATAACTCCTTATTTCTATACATACTTCAAAAAGCAAATGTAAGGCAACTCTCTACAAAGAATAAATTCCTTTAAATGGAAGAAAAAAAAACAAAAACAAAAACAAAAAAAACAGGCATGAAATATCAGTAAGATCTACATCACCGGTATGTCTAAGAGCAGTCTTCTGCTAGTGAATGGATTCCCTCCGAAGACATACACAAATCTGCACCACAACACACTGATTCCCATGATTAGTTCAGTTACAACTGAGGTGGTGGAGGGGGGAAATTAAGCCTAAAACTGGAACTTTGCTCTTGTTCTGATGCAAATCGTTGACTCTCAATTAACCAGAGACAAAATTCTCACACCCACAAAAGCACACAACACGCCACAAAGAGAACGAATGACTATTTTACTTAGTACGGAAATAAAACAAAAGCAGGAGAATCAGAGGGCTACGTGTATTTATTACAGGAAGACCGTTTCTGAGCATGAAGCTCCAGAACGATACACCACAAAGAAACACAAGCAATCAGTGCAGCACGTCCCCAAGGTACCTGCACTGAAGGCTCCGTGACTCGGTGTGGCATAAAGCTAGAAAACAGAATGTGGGCTGGAATTGTTGGTATGGCAGGCACTAAGTGCATCTGAACAGACTCTAAGGCAATTAACTCGTTAGCACTGCATATGATTCAGTACAGAAGGCAATTCGGTTTTAACTTAAGAGCATTACTGTTTCCCCACACCACGGAACCTGATGCTAGTATTTTGGATAGACATTTCTGTGCTCACATTTTTCCTGAGGTGTTCTCATTATCATCTCTCTTTTTAATCCTGTTTCATAAGAGCAAACAATAAAGACAGCACAGGAAGGAAAGAGGGCTAGGGAGGGGAAGGCAGCCACCGGTACTTCAGCGTGAGTATTGCTTTCCTGAGAGCAGAATTATCAGCCTGCCACTGGACCAAGTGCAGAAAAGAGTTACTGAGATGATTAGGAGAGATAAGCACTGAGTTTGTTTAGCCTAGAAAAATACACAGCAAGAGGACAAGTGGGCACGCATGCAAAAAGGAACACTAAATGTGCAACTACTGGATTAGAATGACCCCAAATTGTGGTATGGAGAATTCACACTCTTTCCTGACACCAACCAACGTGCTGATCCAGTTGCACAATTCCCCTCACCCCGTCAAATCCTAGTTAATTTTCAGATTAACATCTCCGTAGTCCCACGAGCACTAGTGGCAACACAAGAGACGGCAGTTTTTCCAGTTTTGTGCATTGTGCTTTCTGGGACAAAAAAAAAGGGGGGGAAAAATCACCTGGACCCGTTCCAACCATATTACCCAGTACGTATTTTCCATCCTGAGAAACAAGGAGGAGAAGGAGAACTTGCCCTACCGCTCTTTGAACCCACTTCTTCTAACTAGTAGAGGTCTAATGAAGCAATAATGTTTGGGTAGATTATTAGGGGAAACTCACATGCTCAGCTTTAACCTGGCCCCCTGAAAGCTGCAATGCTTACCAACAGCAAACTTTCATAAAACAACTGTCTTCAATATTTCATCACATCACCTTCTTGGACAAATCAAAGTAGATGGATCTTCATGTACAGGACCAAGTGAAATTTGAACGTGACCATTACTACACCCACCTGCAATTTTACCTGATTTTATCAGTGATATCGTCATCTCCTTACCTTCCAGTCTTCTACAAGCACAACTGAACCATCCACACCAAATCCAGAGTCACAACAGAGGGTGAGCCTGTAATACTTCTGCAGGCTGAGGGGGAACTGGCTCAAAAGCTCCTAGAAACTTCAAACGAGCAGATTCACATTGCTACTGGATGGAACGCTCGCCTTTTTAAAGGCAAACTTCTAGTCAAAGGTGCCCAGGTAACATTACACAGGCAGCAAGTTCTCTTCTCTTCAGAGGTCATCTCTGAACTTGCAGTGGTCATCCCAAACCAGAAACACTGCAAAAGGACCAAAGATGGTAACTTCTCTCCACATCTGCCTGTTAGTGTAACTTTCCTTTTACTTCATTTATTCAAATCATTCTAATTGAATGGGTGTTGTGTGCTAGACAAACTGGAACACATCAGAGCAGTGAGCCACTTCCAAAAACATTTTTTGCTTGTGTATTCATTAAATGTTACAGCAGAGTCAGATAAAATCTCCAGCAACGGAACCCTAACCAGACAGAAGGCTAGCCCAGCAGTTCTAGGAGCAGACGTATCAGATTTTCAGGTGCTATTAAAAATTGTGACACACCCAACTACAAGGGTAAAGCAAATTTACAAATACAAGTCAGGTTAACTTCTATTTTTCCTATTTTTAACAGAATTGCTTTGAAGAGTGCAAGCTGGCACTTTTACACGAACCCCAAAGCCTACTGAAACAATGCAGTTTCTAATTTTTACGGTAATTATAGATTAGGAAAATAACAGCTCAATACTATTAGGAAAAATACAGAACCACCGGGTTTGGTATGGCTGTCCATGTACCAGCAGGCTCGGAAGGACGTAACGTATGGCTGGCGTCTAGGAGCTTCTGTAGAACAAATACGGCTGGTTTGGAAGACATGCTGCAGATGCTATAAAAGAGGACTCAGCTTTCCAGGAAAATTTACATGCTGGAAACCTAAATGCTGATCCTTCAGCAGTAATTTAAATTTACATTTTCTTTAAATATATGTAGTAAAAAAGGGAAAAAAAGACAGCGACCAGATTTGAAGGAGACAAACAAGAGTTGTTAAAGAAAATACCTGCAATGTGTCTACATAACTCAGGAACAGTCTGGTGCCATCACAATGCAGGCTGCTATCTGTGGGGAGGAGCAACCTCCCGGTGGACCTGCTAACACGCAACTGGAGAGACAGGTGAGCTTTTAGGGCAGGCTGAATGGGGCTTTGGGCAGCCTGGGCTGGGGAAGGTGTTGTGCCCAGGGCAGGGGGCTTTAAGGTCCTGCCAACCCGAGCCGTTCTGTGGTCTTGTCATTCTGTGACTTCCTTCCCCAGTCCTACACCGTACCTATGTTCTGAATCCAGAAAACAGATGAAGGACATTTTTCAATCTATCTCAATCAAAATCTACCTTTATCAGCCAGAACACAGACACCTGGAGTCTCAGAAACATTACAAACAGATTTCTCATGTCCCCTGTACCCAGCCCTTCCCATCTCACTTGGCACCTGAGCTCAGTTTCATAGCTGGTCTGGATTGCCATGTCTCAAAGCCACCTACAAAAATACTACAGAGGTAAATCCTCCCAATACCCTTCAGTAATCCTCAGTTACTTTAAGCAACAGTCTGTTCTGAAAACACCAGGGTCCCCTGGGAAGCCAGAGATTACACACTGTTGTACTACATTTATATTTCTGCTGATATTTCTTGCTCAGGAATAAAATGCTTTCCTGGAAAGGCTTTGTAGTAAACATCCAGACATTTAACCTTCCTAAAAATAACACAATTCACCCCTGGAACGCTCTTCTACTTTAAGTGCGCCCCCCAGGCAAAAGTGCTCAGCTCAGAACTAGAGGAAGATAACCTCAGCACAACAAAAGTTATAGGAGTTTACACATGAGCAACAGAAATTGCTATTTTTGAAATACGGGAAAACGATCTTCATCAATATGTAAGTGATTAACTTTCATCAGCCATGCCTGAAGTTATAAATCAAATACTACAATCAGAGACAGAAAAGTAAATTAAATACATTTCATTCACACACATCAATTCCAAAAGTTTACAGCAGCAGAGATGCAGAATGCAGAAGAAGAAATGTGCTGCTGCTTCTCGACCTTCAAAAATAATTTTAAGAAGTTTCTAAGTAATATCTAGCTAAAACAAACTCATGCTAAATTAAATTATCAAGAAGGTAAAAAAATAAAAATCAGCTCTGCACAACTTCATCCCAAGCCAGAGAAAAAAACAAACCAAAACAATGGGAAGCGTGATTCAGTCTACAAGCACTAATAGGTACTAGACAACCATTTAACTGCCACTCGTGCTGAGCTGCTGTATGGAAATAGAAAAGCCTCTGGATGAAAAGCAGAAGGCGCTTTAGCTTTTATCTCTGTTAAACATTATTTCTCCCCAGATCCAAGTGACCACTTGAGACTTACACCAGAGGTCCCAGATCGTTCAGGCCAGATTTTTGCCAAGAGCAGCAAATGAAGACTGAAGCGATGCTAGCCCAGGGGTGGACTAAAGCGGGGCTGGAGAAGCTTCCCCAGGTGCCACAACTGAAGTCCCATGGCACTATGTCTGGAAAGAAGCACATATACACACGCAAAAGGCTTTCCCTTTAGGCTTCTCTAACACCCTGGAGCCCAGCAGAGGCTGCCACCAAGGCACGAGGTGCTCCGGCACTTCACATGAGGCAGAGCACAGGCTCAAGCAGTTTGAAATCCATCAGCACAAAGCTTGAGACATTTTTCCTGCCTGTTTTGTTTCTTGTATTTTAAAAGAGATCTAAATCAAGGTATCTGAAATGCAACAAAAAAAATCTTTCTGTGAAAGGAATAAAGTTGGGAGACATCTTAATGTGATTTAGTGACAAAAAAGTGGCAGATGGGATTTCTGGATGAAAAACTGAACTTTTCTTTAACCAGGACATAACACTGGTTTGTTCTACTGTTTTCCTCTAATCTCTCCAGAAATCACTACAGCACTACAACTCTTAGGAAGCATATTTTCATTCTCAAACTAGTTCTAAAAATATTAAACATTTACAGGGCCACGTACAAGGCCTATCTCTTCTGACAACAGCTCACATTTATGACCCTACAAGAGATGCTTAAGTTACTGCATTTGTGCAAATCAGCGCAAAGTCTCCAGACTAACTAGTACCTGCTGACACCTCACTACACAAAGGGAAAAACTTGACTTCTTTCTTCCCAGCTGTCATGTTCTCTATGAACTTGTTTGAGATGTTCACTCAAACGGAGTTGTAGCAAATGGATACAGCAGTTGCTCAAGTCCTCCTACAAAGGGCATCTTCAGCCCTTCATTTACCATTTAAGTTCCCCAAGTTGTCAGTGCAGAGGCATTCTGCCACCGAGGGTTTTGTGTTATTCTCTGGTCTCTGCATTCAGTTCAGGTATTTATACAGTCCTAAATTTGGAGTCTAAAATTAGATGATGTGAATAATTTCTGAAGCAGATATGAGTAATAATTTAATTAATCTACATCAACTTTGTATAATAGTTGGTATTTTCTTTCTTTGATGAATAACTTACTGTGAAAGTAAGAAACAAACGGATCGACACTAGTATGATTTTGGAACACGAAGTACAAAACATATACACAATCCAAAACAGTTTTCACCCAGTTTAACTTATGGTGAAGTCATTCTCCATTCTTTTCCCTCTGAACAGCTCTCAATTCCTATCTTCAGCTAAGCAGCCCCATGGGAAACCACAGACATTACTAAATACCAGGAACTCTGCGGAAGGCAAATGCTGGACATGATCAGGAATGTGATGATGAAGCGTTTGCTCTAGGCTTCTTTCATGTTTTAGAAAGCCTATTTGCTTATCAATTCCTTTTAGGAAGAGAGCTGCAGAGATTCCAGAAATGTAATCATCTGTATGAAATCGAGTTTCACAAACAGGGACTAAAAAAGTATGAACCACAGCGTCCACTCTCCTGGGAATGAAAGAGGATAAATATCTAATCACATAGGTCCTCGACAAAGGAAAACAGGTTTCGTTTGTTAAGAAGACAGAGTAGAAAAGCACTTCTTCTTTTAACATCTGGCGTCTTATTTTCTCCTGCACAAGGCAGTTTGCACAGGGCAGCGCTACCCAGTAGCAGATCCTGGGCAGTGTGAACTCCTGCACTGAGGACGTCTTAGACTCTGGGGCATTAGCAATGCTGATGATCTTCAAATTTTCATATTAAAAAAGAATTACAAATAATGTTATATGAAGATGGGAAAGAGGACACAAATTATCTATCGTTATTCAGACAAGATGGAACTGAATCCACATCGTAATAGGAGGAAGAGAAAAGAGGCTGAAGTAGCATATCTGCTTTGCAGTCCCAACACGGCACAGAGCTACCATCAGTTTTGGAGTCTCCAGTATTAGGTGTGGACAGTGAAGACACCACCGGTTTTCCTCATTGTTGCTATTTCCCAGATACCTTAATTAGGCCTCCTCAGCTCTCTGAACTCCAACCAACACAAAGATAGGATTTATTATCTACTTCCAGACACTGCAATGGCTTCCCATTCAGCTCACAACTGCAGAAACAGTTCCTTGTGGTTTTTGAGCCCTGCATGATAAACTCTGCCCAGCATTAAACTGCTGGCGGGCAGCTATTTAGGGAACTCACGGCCTTCCCAGTTTCAGGCCCTCAGCACTAACCAGAAGGGTCTCTCTGGACTTGTTTCCCCCTGCTGGAACGTGAACCTAGTTCAGGGCACAACATGCAAGGTGTTGCTCCTTACCACATCTCTCCGTGTGTACCAGGCAAACGGGGACACTTCAAAACCCGGGACTCTTCTCTTCTACCTTCAGTACGCAGGTATCACATGTCAGAAGGTTGTATTTGAATTTGTGAGCTGTGAGCTACCTTGGCATGAATTCTAGAAATTTATAAGACAGATAAATTGTGAGCATAATTAGGCTGTATTCTTTCCCTGCCCATTTTTCTGTGCCATTCTAACAGTGTCATAATTAGCAGCATGAATTATTTGCCATGATAATAGGGGAATGAATGCACAGAATGATGATTTCCCTGAAAGTTCAAACAGAAGGCACTGGCTAGAAATGCACCACCTGAGAAATTATTAGCAAAAGGACAAAGAAAAAAATAAGCATCTCTACCATTTCTAGGCCTAGACTACTGTGTTGAGTGAAACAATTCCTCTACAAAACCTCTAGGACAGTTTTACCTATAGCAATGAACAGGCCTGAAGGTGACAATTACACATGGTGCAGAACGCAATGGCTTGGTCAATAAGCAGAGCAGGTAACTGACTGATTACCTTGCCATTAAACTGCTCAGATCAGACTTCCCACCTCTTAGTATCACAAAAACAACACAGACCTTAAATCCAACCAAAACCATTACGTAAAGGGTTTCTTGGAGAAATTTAGAGTTCTTGCAACTCCCCTGTGGGTAGGGCACAGCAGGCATAGGTAGCAAGGTTTTGTAGCTGATATAAAATGGAGCTACACCCTAAGAAGAACTGGGAACCGCAGCTAACCACATGCCAGCAGAAATAGCACGCTTCTTGAACCTTACCCACACGCCTTCACCTTCCTAGGACCTGTCCTCCTGGGGAGAGAGGGCCCCAGTCCGACAAAGGCTGGTCACTGCCCTAACTGCTAAGTGACAAGCAAGTTCTGGATACGCCTCTGGAGTCTTTATACCACAGCAAAAAGATCTGAAAAGAGGAGCTCAGTTACGAAAATTGCAAATGGTATTACAAAGCTATGCAGACCTTGTATTACTACTTGGCCTTATGGTCCCTACTTGCCTTGTATCAGAAATGGGTGGAGAAGGGCTTTATATTTAGTATCCCACGACTAATAAAAATGTTCTGTTAGCAATGTGCTAAACACTTAACTCAAGAGTTTCTCATGTCATCAAGAAAAAGTCCATTTAGCACTGATTTCTAAAAATATGTCAACATATTAAGACCCAAGACTTTTAGTTATAAAACATCTACTGCTCAAAGCAACCTTTGTTGAAAAAAAAAAAAAAAAAAAAAAAAAAAGAGAGAGCCCCATGGCTTTCTATTAGCTGGGCATCTTGCAGAGTCACTGTCCTCAGGTGTCCACATTAAGAAAACCTAAATACTTCTTTGATTTTACAGTGTTGAATAGCTTGCACGGAAAAATTATGGGACATCCACTCCCATGACAAGGCATTCCTAAGAATCGT
The DNA here is from genome assembly GCF_011077185.1 of Oxyura jamaicensis. Taxonomy (NCBI): domain Eukaryota; kingdom Metazoa; phylum Chordata; class Aves; order Anseriformes; family Anatidae; genus Oxyura; species Oxyura jamaicensis. Next base: position 7,948,356 of record NC_048907.1, read on the forward strand.
AAGTTCAGGTAGTTCCCCACAACTATTTTTAAATTACTTCCTTTATTTATTTCTCTTGCACAAATTGCCAGTAAAAGAATTAGTAAGGCAGAGAAAAGGAGATGATGTTGGATCCCTTCAGATGACTGGAAAATTTATTTGATGTCCAGAGGGGTCAGAAGATTCCATTATCTCACTTCAACAAGCAGGTCTAAATTTTGAAAGACTGTGGCACTGCAGCCTTTCCACATTCTTCATCTAGAGCCTATTAATAAATTGCCATGGACTTTTGTAACCCTCTTCATCCAAAGCTATCCATTTCCTTTGCATTACCAGGATACAGGATATTCAACAGCAAGTCTCCTAATATCACAGAAAGCTTCCATTACAAATAAAAAAATCAGCCCCGCAACAGTTCAACTATAAATAGCAAATTCATGGCTACTATTAGTAACAAGGGATAACAAATGTTCACGCTTTACCATGATGAAAAGAAACAGTGTTAGTGTTTTCCAAAATTGAAGCAATAAGTTATTGGAACAAGGTTCCAGAAAATTGAGTCTTCCACATTAGAAAGCACAGCCTGTCTTCTAGTAATGCAATTCAGCCTCGTCTCGGAGGCTGTCAGTCACCCAAGTACAGAAATGGCATTCTTCCGAAGGAGGCTGTTCAGGATAAATATCCTATACAACCGGTAACTCCATTTCACCTTCCTCCTCTTGTTCCTCTCACGCCGTTAGGACCCAAACACCCAACTTCCTCTGAAGATCCAAGGCTAAGTTCACCGACCATGCAGCTGACGCACTGTGCATCATCCCAGTCGTATTTATCAACACGGCCGCGGCTGTCACGGTGCCAGCAAGCAGTTAAAGGGCAATGACAAAAGAAAACAGGTTAATTATGTGTCCAAAAGAGAGGACTCAGGATATTCAAGGAAATTCCTGGACCTCTGCTAGCCTGCAAAAGAAATCCCAGGGTGAAGACCAGAGCTCCACACCAGAACCTCTGTGCTGAGCCCATCCACACCATGCAGATTTAACGTGGCCACAGCGGTCAGGCACCTGCCCCGTGGCTTAATTACATGGATCGGAGCGAGTCTCGGTTGGGTACAGCAAGAGCTAACCAGGCACCACTTGGCTGCAAAGCACAAATCACCCAGCACTACACGGGACAGCCCGTCCTGCCTCTGAGGACCAAATAAATGGCTTCACCTTGAACATCTTACTGAAAATAATTTTAAGACAAATATATACTCGTTTTGGCAGCTGTGCTTGGACAGGGAAAAAGACACTGAACAAAAATAATATTTAAGTATTTAAGACAATAAACCTCTAACAAACCTTTCATCTGATTTCTTATGGGACCCAGAGAGCCAGGCAACAGACCAAAGCAAAGGCCAGACCTAAGGAAGGGAGTATCCCCATCTGAAGCAACAGACAAGGACACAGAAAAAATGCAGGTTTCATCACACACGTACAAAGGAATACCACTACTGAACGATATATCTGATCTCATCAGGAGACAAAAGATTAAGCTGGTCCTCTTCTACCTGTACAGCTTTGCTCAAGGCACACATTATACAGGGGAGTCCATCTTGAACGGCCTAATTCACTCTCAAAGTTCCTACCTAAAAACATCCTGTACCTGTTTCTATAAAACCAACTTCCCTTATGAGCTCCACCCTCTGTCGCTGGGCTCCCATTCTACCGCTGCTCCTCGTCTTGCATGGGCATCCCGAGGTCCTGCTTCAATCCACGATAGCCAGCAGCCCCAGGCCACTGAAAATCTGTACCCAGCTGTGGACTCTGTAACTGCCAACACAGCCAGGTGCAGCAGTGCAGATTCTCGGCCGCTTGCCTTGTTAGTTTAACACTCCTTGGAGCCAAAGCCCAATAAAATGGGTGCTTATGCATGTTCATAACGCTTCTTTCTGGAAATGATAGAGCTGATCAAACAGAGATGAACTCTGACAACAGAGCACGCTGCAGATCCCACCTCTATGTAAGTCACTGTCCGCATGTAAAGGAAGTGCAACAACCAATGCTTCACAGTGGTCCAGAGACTGAGAAAACACAGGAGTATTTGTACTAGAACCTTACATCTGCTTTATCCATGAAACACTGATATTTTGGTAACGACTGCTACAGAAACGTGTGACATACATCTGCAGCACCACTGGGAGGAACTAATTTCCCAGAGGCATGGAGAAACAAAGGGAAGGAGACGTAGGGTACTAAAACAGCCTAAAGGATTCTGATTTTTCTTCATGTTTGTATCCCTGCTGGTTGCAGAACTGCACATTGGAGCATAAAGCCAAGACAAACTGCTGTGCTACTCCCACCTAGACACCAGAACAGCCCCACAGTCCCTAGCACCAGCCTGTTTTATTGCTAGATGAATGAGCAAGAGTCTTCAGGTTCAACACTACTCAGATTACGCAGCAGAACAGAAAGGAACACCAGTAGTCTGCTGTTGCCTAGGAAAACTGAAACAGTATTGGAGACAAACAGTAACCAAAATCAAATAAAATCTACAGGGTACTAAGGAGTACTAAGGAATAGTAAAGCCAGCCAACCATTCAATCAAAGTGTTTAACAATTAGGTCTTAGAATCAACAAGCCAAAATCAAAGTCAAATCGATCAATACGACCTTGTCATACAGCATGAGCAGCTCTGTGTGCTGCTGGTGAGCTCACTTACCCACGCTGTATAGGATTATGGTATATACATTATAATGACTTGCACGGGTAGAATTAAACACTATTTTCATGAAGAAATCCATAAAAGAACAACTTGACACCATCAACACCAAGCCATGAACCTTCAGTGACAATGCTGACAGTATGTTCCTGTACGAGTCAAAGCCACGGCATAGCCCCAGCGTGCCTAGATGAGGTCAGGCAGCTTTCCTGGTACCTGGCCTGCACCACGACAAACCGATCTCAGACAGGGAGACTGGGGAGACTGCAGCCAACGAGACCACCCGCAACTGGCAAAGAGGGGGGCTTCGGCTGCCATGGGAAAGCAAAGCACCAGCCCACCAGAACAGGCACCCTGGTCCTGCTGCTTCCAATGAGGAGAGAGGCCGACTTAAAAACCAGAGAGTTTACAGACACGTGCACTGCGTGCAGGAGAGGAGTTGTCTGGGGGTAGGACTGGGCCAGGCCCGATCCCTGCCCTACAGCCCGAATGCCAGAGCAGCACGGTGCGCTAACACACTGCCAGCCAGGTTTCAGTCGCACGTGCAAGAAACAGGCAGCAGGAGAGCAGACGGAGATGGCTTTCGACAAATTCTAGCTCAATATCTAAAAAAACTTTGCTTACAACAAGTAGGAGCACTCTTTAGAGATGGTGCTTTGGGATTCTTATGAAACTTCTTGCAGTGAAGCACCCTGCAGAGAAGTATTTCTGTTTTATGGCAGACTTTTCATCTTTTGATTTAGCTTTAAGGTAGCTTTTTTTTTCCATGCTCCATCTGCAAAAAGATAAAAAAAATAAAGAGAAAGAAAACTAGTTGGAAAACTAACACTGGGGGTCTTGTAAGGCACTTAAGTATGATAAAGAGGTTCCTTCTGTTCTGTACCATCTGTAACTGCTTACAGCTGCATCTGCCTAAAAAGTAGGCAAGTTCATAGCATTTTTTTAAAAAAGCTCTTCCCTATTTAGCTTTAAAGTTTCCTTTTTCATGAAAAAATAAAGCTCTTTAAACTATGTTCAACCAAAAAGCTTAATTAGATTCTACTCTTCATCTTCAAAACCGTACAGAGCTCGTAATATTCCCCACGAGAGCTTTTAGCCCTTTGTGATTAACTTCTCAGAGCAGCAATTCAAGTGAAGGCATAGGATCAGCCATCTCAAGAAAAGGGTTCACAGAGCAGACAATCTTCCCTCCAGCATCCACCCACCAATCTGAACGTCCAAAACGGACCAGAACGACCTCGTGCCTTTAAGCCTCGAAAGCAAGGCACACTCACCTCACCAGCTGGCAGTACTGGCCTCAGAAATCCATCCAACCCAGCTCTGTTTGCCTCCTGCTGTTTCGCCAACCTCACCTTTAGCTAACAGTCACCTGCAGAATGGACTTCCCAATGACTAACGAGGCTGAAGTCACGTTACACCTATTTTATCTCGCCAAATGGGTCTGACACAGATGCTGCTGAGATAAACTGCCACTGTAGCCCTGCAAGCAGGAAAACAAGACTAGTAAAAATGGCCCTTTGTATAACCACTACCACCGAGCTTTGGTCTCCTACGTCCACCATATCTGCACCACCAGCTGGCAAAGTTTTTACGGGTAGGAAGTCCTACCAGCTCATTCCAATCACAATTCAGAATTCACTTTGAATTTCTAACAACCCTAGGAGTTACCGAAGAGATTTAAACCAAGCAAAGCCACCTGCTGCTAGCTGGAGCTGCATGAAAAACCCCCTGCAACAGTACCTGTGCACTGCCACCATGCAGACAGGCGCAGCAAACGCATGGGGTGAGACCACTCCGTTTTCTGGTACCATCCGAAATGAGGCTGCACTGCATCCACTGAATCCATTTGTGCAGTGCTCCTGCTCTTCTAGCTTGAAGCTGCTATTAGTGGCAATATTTGGGAATATATTGATATGGGAAAATGGCACATGCCAGGAGTTGCCAAACTTTGGGATTCAGTGGAACGTTAGCAACCATCTTTGGGAACTTCTGCCTATTTTTTAAAGCTATTTAAAATTATGTATGGAGTTAGGAAAAATCAGTACGAGCTTACTAGAAGTCATCTTATGACTACTTATCAGATAACAAAAAGATTTTTAAAGATACCTTTGTCCCAGCACAGCAGAGTCCATAGCAGTGAAGGAGTAAATCTGGGCTTTCAAGACAAAAAGCTGCAAGCAGAAAAGGCCTGACAGGGTAGAACTAACGGGTAACAGTAGAGAACTTGGGGGCTGGAAAAACCAGTGGCTCCCAGTGCACAGCCCAGTTTCTTCTTTGAGCAGCTGAACTTAAGACCAACCTATATTCAAGCCTATTCCTTCAGATCAGCGTGCCAGCTCATGCCTGAAGTCAGGGACTCTGTGTGAACAGAGGGTGGAACCCTGTGGGTCCCTCCCGCTTCCCCCACGCCACCTCTGCAGAAAGGCAGCTACAGCGTAAAAATGGAAAGGAGTCATTCCACAGTTCAGCTCCGGAGCCATGCTGCACAACGAAATACCTTCTTGGGTATGGAAAAGGAAAGGAAGCTATGGAAAGGAAAGGAAGAACATACAAAGCAGGCAGAGAAACAAAAGAAAATAGTATTTGCAGAAGGCAGAAGGAGAGAAAAAGTGAGTCCAACACCATCATTTTCCTTCAGATTCCACTGGTTAGGGAAAAATGCTAACATATAAACTGTAAGATATGATTCTCTCTCACCAGCTTCTACGTGGGCAACTTCAGGAACAAAGGAGGCATGTTGAGCACAAGGCTGTGCAATAGCGAATCATTTTCCTAGTGTGTTCTCTGCTGGAGGAGGCCAGCTATGATGATTTTAAGGAATCTCTGTTCTGACATCCTGAAAAAATAAGTCACTCCATCCTTAATCCCTGTTTCCACAAGCACAGTACAAGGATAGCCTCATTTAATACACGTATTACTTTAGCATCCTTGTTGTGGTGGGTTATTAAAAAACGTTCTGTTCTAACATGTAAGTTATCAGTTCCTGAATAGCCTTCCAAAAAGGCAGCAGACCACCCTTACTTTCTCACTCCTGTGTGTTCCACACCATTTAATGTCACATACAGGCACGGAGGCTATCCAAGTGAAGTTAGGACCTGAGGATCAGAACTAGCCCTGGAAAAAAACCCTCAACAGAATCTGATAATGAAGATGACAGCACAAGAGCTACACAATTAATCAGTTCCAGGATAATCTCACTCGTGGTGCTTCTGGTGGACAGAAAGACACTTGCTGTGTCACGAGAGCGGCGTTGCTGTAGAGAGGAGACGTGGCAGATCGAAGCATTTCAAGCACAGACACCACTTGTGAAAGGGTCAGGAGAAAAGATCTCCAATGTTAGCATCCTCGGAAGAATCAGAGAGGGAGAAAGGGGATCAAGAAGGGCTGTAATGACACATATGCCCCATTAATCTTATTAAATCATCACCTTTCAAAGTCAGTTTGATTGCCTTGATCCAGTTCAGCTAGCGTACTAACTTGTGTTTCACTCTGCTTCGCTCAGCCCATATAATTGACTGAATCATTCCCAATTTTAATCCTCATCAGTTACACTAAAGCAATGTAGCTGCAAAAAGAAAATGTGCACAACAATTTCTCTTTTAACCAATTTCAGTCTTGGTTCTTCCTGGAAACTTTACTCAGATGTCACCAGAATTAAATCAGACTGTCTGACTAAATGGCTTGTGTCAATTATTTGCTTTGGAGTATATTATAATGTTTATCATCATCATAAAATGCCAAAGGGCAATAAAGATGATAACAAAGGTGGCACTTATGCGGAAGATGATGATACATCACATCACTAAACAATGAAATAAAGTATCTGAACAGAATTCGTTCTGCTCTTCTTCCAAATTTCAGGAAGTCTACACCAGTGTATTTTTAAAAAACACAGTTCAAAATACAATTTTTTGGCACTGCATTTCAGTGACAAACGATTAATGACGGATTTCAGAACCTAAATCTAGCATTTAAAACTGTGGCATTCTTCTGAGATTAGATGTGCTTTGTCAAAATTAATATCCCCAATTAATGTGTCCTATCTAGTATCCCTCCCACAATCCCTCAAATTCCAACAGCATCAGGTTGCTTAACGCATACCAAAATCCCAAAGTTCACAAAAATGGTGATCCAAATACTTTGGATCACATCCTTCACTCAAAGAAAGAGAAGCTCCCAGGCTTCATCTAGCCTGACAAAAACAAAACCAGAAGAGAAGCAGTGACTGCGGTGGGCCCCTAACACACCTACCAGCTGGCTTACCTGTGAGTCAGGAAGTCATATACGCTTTGCCTTTTACTAGTGGGAACCCAAAGCTTCATCTCGAGAGAAGCAGCCTAGCTACCCCCCAGAACACAGCCCCTTCCCCTTTTCAAGCTACAATTTTATCAAGGCAGGAAGGGGAGCCCGGGTCCCCAGCAATCCCAAATCAGTATTTTAACCATTAAGTCCGATGCCTGCTTCCCGGCCCAGCACACGTTCACAGCACTCCCTGTGAAGTGGAACAGATGTGGAAGGACACACGAAGCCCGGCCTCTGAATACCACAGTTTGGTGATGAGCACTCGCTCACAAGGTGAGGGATGCAAGCTCCAAAACCCTCGGGGATGGAACTGATCTCCTGCGTCCTGGCTGAGTTTGGAAATCACTGGGGAAAAGCAAGGAACCAGTAACTTCCTCAGCCACAATACTCCAGAAAGGCTAACGGCAGAACCAACATAAATCTGAACTAAAACAGAGTGAGTCCCAGCACCAGGAAAACATCGCTTTATGCTCTCCACTTTCAGATGTTTCTTGAAGAACGATTACTAGATTACCCAATGGAGCCTTTGCACTGATGTAGCAAGATTCTTCCCTTCGCTAATCACTCACTGTACATACACGGACATTCGAGTAACTGTAAACTGCGGCTAATCTCACGCTCTTTGCTTTGTTTGTCTTTCAGTCCAGCGCTGCAGACAGTCCCTGCCCACACGACATGCTGTCTGAGCTATCAAGAGCTGGAGGGAGGAGAACAAACAAGTGAAGTGAGCCTGGTAGCGAAAGACAAACGCACTAACCATAAATCCGACATCCTCAAATTTACTGCAGGTAAGTCACTTCTCTGATGCCTTATAGGGACATCCTTGTCCTCAGGAAGCTTCTGACAAGCGTTACAATGGGATGTGGCCAGTCCCTGAAAAAGGTAAGGCTGCAGGCCAGCCTCTGAGGTTGGATGCCAAGCTCTCAGGAAAGATTTTAGACAGTACGCCCAACAGAACTTCATCTGGGTGCTCTGCAGTTCTCCTAGAAAGTGCAACACTTGGAAAATTCAGGGGAACAGTTTGGTTTGTTTCTGATGTAAGCTGCTTCCCAGCCTCAAAACACCTTCATTAGATGGTTAGGGCCTCTCAGCCTAAACAGAGCGAGGCAAGTAAAAAAACTGCACAAAACGATCTTACTAGTGCTTGTCAACTTCTGCCAACAAGCTGCAGCTCCCCTTACTCCCTGCCCTCCCACATACACCTCTGAGCCAGCCAGCGAAGACTTCGAAGCGCAAACCCCCTGACTTCTGGAGGAGATCGCATTTTAATTCACGGCAGTAGTGCATTAAATGCAAGGAAAGCGAATTCTCAGACCTCTGAACCTAGAAAGACATTTAGCAACAACCGATAGGAGTTCTCCCAGGAACAAAGATGGCATTGTACATCTACACTTAGCCCAGGACCTGGGAGCGTTATGGATTACTCTGACACATCATTACATTTAATTTCCCACACCCTTTGCATTACGTAGAGAAGTTTCCAAATATATCACCATTTCAGTCATCAAGCAATCAATGGCTAACACAAGAATCATTCCCCTGGTTAAAACGTTTAAGAGGGAGTTCAGTCGGTTCTGAAATTAGTGACTCAACACAGCAGCTCCCTTTTCTCTCAGCCGAGCCTCCCCATCTCTCCCCCGATCATTACCCTGTTGCACGCGCTGCAACCCGTATTGCTCTTAGGCAACACTCTGGGAAAGGACAAATTAAAAATGTATTTGGTTTGGGAGAATTCTCATTCTCCTCCTCTCTGCATATACGAAAGAAGCTGTGAAAATCTTTTGTGCATTCAAAGGGCAAAACAAAAAACACAAAGCAATCTCTATTGCCAGACTGGGCAACAGTGAAAAGGGACGGGGTGTTACATCAGGCCTTGAAGAACACTGAACACCTACTGACCGAAGACAAACAAGATACACGTGCTGCTGTGCTAAGTGGCACCTACTGCAAAAACGTCACCACAAGGCGCTGGAAATCAAGGAACAACAAGGTTTGCAATCTCTATAAGATTCATCTGTTGTAATATTTCCAACAATGGGTGTCTGATAATCAAATCCTTGCCATTTACAAACCTTTATCCACACACATCCACATCGGTACCGGGCAAATAACTCTTCCCGCATTATTCCCCCCTCCCGTGTTGCAGCAGGAACTTTTGTCACTACCCAGCCCCGTCTCCTTGCTGGAACCCAGAGAGGAGGCAGAGGGCAGGTGTTCCATGACCTCCTTCCTCTCCCAATCCATTCCACTTGCAAGAAACTCATTTCAGCTCTCATTTAACATAGAAAACCATGAGCAACCCTATGATGCAGCAGGCGCATTTCTCTGTGGCTTTTACACATTTGAGTAATAGCAGCACCATACGCGGCTCTCCTAACTTCCTTCTATTATTGCAGGTACTTGGCAAAGAAAAAGTCTCTATTCACTACTGACAGGCATTCTATTCAAACACCTTCTCTTGAAAAAGGAGCGCATATCCTTTGAGAGAGCATTTCCATCTGGCATTTATCCCGCATTTCATGTTAAAATTAGTTTTTCCAGGGTGACAGCACTCAGTTTCACTGCTAAAATTCTCAGTAGTTCCTCTTGTCAGGGATAACACATCTGTATCTGAGATCCTGGTAAGAGATTTAAAAAGGGGTTAAGTATAAGCATGGATGGTTATAGGTGTGGGCATTTCTGGGAAAAAAAATAAAAAAAAAAGAAACCAAAGAGGCTGTTGCAAGAAGTAACACACAAGAGTAGTGCCAGAAGACAATTTATCTATTTAAAATTGTGAGAGGCACGGGGGAAAAGTACAGGTACCTCCTTCTTACAATATCTTAGTATAAGGAAATACTTGCAATCAATTTCACTTAGTAATTAACTTAAAAATATAAACCCACCTTAACATCTCAGAATTTTATATAGAAAACAATAGCAAAATCAGAATTAGTTCTCACCTCTTCAAAATAACATCGCTAGCAGACGTCAGTCACTGAAGAAAGGCCTATTTCGTGTAAATGTTTGTAGTGCTGATGTCCAGCAACCATAGCGTGAAAGTACACTTTTATGAGGTATTTCTAACACATCAGAGACAATTCAGAACAGGAAAGCAACAGCTTTATTATGAAGCTGCAGTGATTTGATGATGAATGTTGATAGCTTTGCACTAAAAGGGGCAATCAAGCCTCAGACTTCTGGACAAAAGGGAAGCACTGCTGAGGCCAAGAACCCATTTCCTCACTCTCAATTTACACCTGTCCAAAGGTAGGTACGTGAAAGGATTTTTCTGGATGTCAAATACCCAATCTGACATCTCTGAAAACATGTAATCTTCACAGCAGCCACACACGACACCGAGGAACACAAAAAGCACTCGTTCTGAGAAAGCAGCCTTTGCAACACACAAAAAGGACCAGGTCCAGAAAATGGACAGGATGAAACCTGCCAACTTCCAAACTGTACAGCAGCACAAATTACTGGACACAGTTCTGCACTATTCCTTTATAGAGCTATCGGTTTCCTTAGCCGACAACTTAACATGCCCACTTTTCCTAAAAGCACTAAAGCACTAGCCAATTTTATGCAGAGCTGTATTGCCATAATTAAAAATAAGCAAATGCAAGAGTGTTGCTAGAAGTGTAAGTAATTAAACACGTACGCAGACAAGAGCGCACAAGTTACAGGGCAGGATTCCTTAGGACGAAACTGGATTTTGATCTTCCTGCAGCCCCCAGATAATACTGATCACAAGGCTAAATGGGAAGTGACAGAAACCTCAAAAATAGGAGGACACATCAGTGAATACAGACACGACAAAATTACAGTGTTTTGAGATGTCAGCCTCACATCCTTGCTCTGCTACAACCTGATTTGCAACAAAGAGCTGCTGCTCTTGGGATCCGTCTAACAAGCAGTGAAGAAAAACTTAAATCCCAGCTTCATTTCCCTAATGAACCTGACCTGAAGAAGAGTTAATCCTCTTCCTAGCCTGGAGCAAAAGCCCCATACATCTACTGGTTCTTGAGACAGAAGTGACAAAAGACAGGAGTGGGGGCTGTCAAAGTCTCAACATGTGGCAGTACAAGTTTGGCTCCCAAAGTTTTAAAAGTAATAGGAAAGATTTCCCGAACTATTCAGAATAGAAATCCCTTCTCCACATCCAGCACACACCAAGGTCAAAAGTTGAGATTTAACTCCTTTTTTAAATAAGAATATCATAACTCTTAAAAAACAAAACAAACAAACAACAAAAAAAAAACGCAAGAAACAACCCTGGATGTTATCACTAGAATGAATTTTAAATGCAGTGAGAGCATCACAATCAAATCACTGCAGTGGTCAGGTCAAGAAAGCGGATGCACTAGTAAATTATTTGACGTATTTTGGCTGCGATCCTCGACAGTACCAAAAATCCAGAATTACACAAAGAAAACAGACCCCGGCTCCTCAACCCACCGCCGGCTAGGCCCGACACAGTGTCAGGACGCCGAAAAAAATGCCCTCTGCTTTGATTTGCTATACTTGATGTCTTCCCACAGGAACTGGTCTCTTCCTCCTCGTTCTATTTCCTGTACACAGAACAAGCCCATTGTCACCGGGCGAACCCCCCCGCGCACACACACAGGGCCCAGCCAGCCCCACACACAGCCGGGGAGGGCAGGTGCCGAGCTCCGGGCAGGCCCCCCGGGACCTGCGAGCATCACAGCGGGGCCCCGAGGAGCTCCGGGATGGGGAGGCTGGAGGAGATCCTCTGCTCCGGGCAGCCTCAGCACCGCGGCGAGGCACCAGGGACAGGAGGGACCCTGGGAACACAGCACCCCAACCCCACACACAGCACCCACACGCACCCAGAGCACCCCAACGCCGTGCACACAAACACAGCACCCCAACCCCCCACACAGAGCACCCCAAACACACACAACACTGCCACCCTACACACACAGGGCACCCCAAACCCCCCCACAGGGCACCCCAACCCTACACAGCACCCCTTCACTCCCACAGCAGCCCCCACACAGGATCCCCCCTCACAGACATAGGATCCCCTCACACAGAGGATTCCTCCTCACAAACACAGGATCCCTTCACACACAGGGATCCCCCCCTCACACAGGATCACCCCTCACACACACAGATCTCACACACACAGGATCCCCTCACACACACAGGCTCGCCCCTCACACACAGATCCCCTCATGCAGAATCCCCTCACACAAACAGGGTTCCCCCTCCTCACACAGGATCCCCCCTCCTCACACAGGATCGCCCCTCACACACACAGGATCCCCTCACACACACAGGATCCCCTCAC
>NC_048907.1:7961032-8008568 GCF_011077185.1 Oxyura jamaicensis
GAGGCCAGCCCCGGCCGCCTCGGGCTCCTCCGCCGGAAAACGACAGCGGCGGGGAGCCCCGAAGGGGTCCTGCAGGAGGCTGGGTGAAGGGGTGGTAAGGGGTTGGGTGTCCCCCTTGCGGTGGGGGTGCTCGTGGAGACTCGTCGGTCTGGGCAGACAGCAAAAAACGGGACAGGACGGTAAAGCTGGGTGGGTTTTGTTACGTTTTATTTGTCGGAAGGCTCACAGCAAGGACGACAACGCTCAGGAGCGTGGCCAAACCGACGTGAGCAGCTTCACCAGCGCTGCTGCCGGCTCCGCGCTCCTTGGTGGCGATGCTGCCGAGCGCAGGGCCGGGGCCCCGGCCTGGGTTTGCTGCCCGGGTTCGGTGGTCCCGTCCCTCCCGGCACGTCCCGCACAGCGCCCGCGGGGCTCCGCTCGCCGCGGAGCTGCGGACTTCAGGCTCATTGCTCCTCTCCGTGTGGGAGGGAGGCGAGCCAATTTTAGCTTGCAGCTGGAGGTGAGGTAACCGCGTGAAATGGAAGGAGGAGAATAACGCCCAGGTCTGGTAAAAATAGGTGGGTTTTGGTTTTTAGGTATGTAGAAATTCGGTGCCTTAATATAACTTTGCGAAAATCTTCGAAAAAAACTGAATGGGCATTAGGACAATGTCCTTGCATCTACAGGTGCATCATGTCCCCAAAATGGCCTCTAGAGCCCAACTGAGCTTATTTTTATTAGTAGTGGATAGAATATATGACTTAATTTTGCTCACCTTATTTATTCTCTTAAATAGGGGTTAAAAAAAAAAAAAAAAAAAAAAAAAACTTGTATGTAGTCACGAGACAGGATTAAAAGTTGAGAACAAATAATTTCTTCTCAGTTCTGTGCAACCCTGGGTGGTTCACTTCTCTGCTAGCTTGGTTTCCTCATCAGTAAAGAGGAAATGCAGCGTGCTGCAGCCACCTGAAGTTGGGGGGCATTGTGGACAGAAGATGTTGCGTGGGCAGATGTTCTTGGTGGAGGGAATGTCTGGGATTCTTGTGCTTAACTTAAACGAGCTTTTAGTAGGAAGCTTCACAAGCTTCTACACTATGCGCGCATAGAAAACATGACGAAGAGTTTCACTGGAGATGAAAGGAAGTCATTTTCTCTCCCTTACATTTTCTTCTGGGGTATTACAAGTGATTCACAGCTTTGGGGTGTTGTCACACCTCAACACGCAAATCTTCTGCACTTCTCATAGTCCTTTGGCCTTGTGGACAGGAATGACCTTAGAGCTCCTGACACTTAAAAAAAATCTGCTTGGGAATTGGATTTATCAGCTAGGTGGTGTGAATAATCAAAGCATCATGACTGACTGGCTTAGTGGGATTCTTGCTGGGGTCAGTCATGGCTGCTATGTGTAGGGAAGGATTAGGCAGCAACACTAACATCTCTCACATCTCCAAATTTACACGCAATACTTGTGCTTATCTCAGCAAGAATTAAAACTTTGGCTAGCTAGGATATAAACAGAGAGGAGCGAGTCACGCATAAAACCTTGAGCTGTAGGATGCGTAGCCTAGTTCATCAGGTTTGTGGAAATTCATTTTCCCCATTTTAAATGAAAAAATGGTCAGACTGGTGATAGGACTTGCACAATGGGGAAGTCTCCTTGTTTTCTCCTTCCTCATCACAGCAGAAGAACCTACAGTAACAATTAGAAAACTGACAAATAATTTGGAATCTTCACTCTGTTGTGCTACCCCAGTATCTCTGGGATGTACGTTTATGCTACCCTTTTCAATGGTTCTGATATAATAAATGCAAGAGAGAAGACTTGAATCAATGCAGGGAAAGATAAATCAATGTTTCAATGTTGTCTTGATACTAAATATCCTTTCTTTTTTTGTTGTTGTTTTTGTTTGTTTTTGTTTTTTTTTTTTTTCTGACACAATATAAAAGACACTATCTATAAAACAATATTCCTGCTTTGTGTCCTTCCTGAAATACCTTCCAGTTTCTCAGTTTTGCAAAACTTGCAACACATTAATTTGACAAAAGTGATTCTTTGTTGATGGGCATTTAAGTATTTTTTTTTCCAGCATCTCAGGCTTTGTGTGTAAATTACTAAATGGTTTTGCATGCTTGCTCTATTATGTTACAGTGGTCAGATGAATTCACAGGAGAAACTTATTCCTCCTTGCAGACTCAACATCTGCCCTCCCTCCAAAGGGAAGCACAGCTTGCATTCTGCAGGTAACTTTCCCAGCATCTCTTTTGTGTATTCTTTCTTTGGACCTACAAGAGAGCTTTACTCTGAATTTCAGTGACAATTTAATCTGGCGTTACAAAGCCCTTCCAAAATAGCTGTTCTTTCTGGTGTCTTTGATGTAGACTGATGTACCACCTAGACCTGTCAAAGTATTTCAAAACTAGCAGCAAACAAAAATACTGTATTTTCTTTTATGTAGTTCCCAGAGCACAGACAGGCAAGTGTGGTGGAAGTAGGTACTGGCTACAAAGAGTCCTCCTCTCCAAAGAGCTTGAGTGTCGCTAGATGACATTTAGCTAACTGTGCCTTGATGCCTTTATAATGGAGGTAGAAAGAAAACCATAGTAGATCCATGTAGATTCACTTCACCTTTCAGGAAAGGACGTGACAGGTAGAGCTGTTAATGCAGCTTGGTTTTAGGAGGAGCAAATGCCACAGAAACAACTAGGGAATGCAAAAATCGAGAGATCAAGTTTTGACAGTATAGCTCACAGCTATGCTAGGCTGTTCTGCTTGTAAGATCCTTGTGGGATTCCCCTTGTTGAAAAAATAATTAAGATGTGCACTGACCAGTTGCATGACATGATTCTCTTCACTACCACCTAGTGGGAAACTCTTTCATTAACTGAACTCCAGAGCTGTTCCTGTTCTCCAACTCATCCTCACGCTGGTGATAGAGACAGTGTATAAGTGAAGGGGAAATGGAAGGATGAACAAGAATGACAGTCCTATTTCTCCATACCAGAATAGGACTGAAAAGAGAAAGAAAGAGGCAGCCAGCCTATAATTTACATCCATTATGTCCTATGGCATTATCACACCATACCTCCCAGCTCTGCAGCCAGTTAGTTCAGTTCTTAATAGCTGTTACACCTTAGCCTCAGTGTCACTGAGGCTCCTAAAGCTTAACAAACACAATCTTTGGTGATAAAGAGGAAAAGATTAATTCTTCTGAATGTAACTGCAGCCTGCAAACAGTGGTAAGGAGAAGCTTGTGAAGCTATTCCTGTGTCTCAGTCAAAAGATAGCCTCCCCCTCTTGGTTCTGAAAATTCTGGTGATTCTAATTCAAAAGGAGGCACAAAAAAACCCACGTACAACTCCTCTGTAAAAATCACATTTTCAGTTACATTATCACATATTTACAACAGACTACTCAATTAAAGCATAGAATGGATATGTAGTGGGAACATTAAAAGCATGTATTCAAGTAAGTTCTTTCCCACTGAGATACCCAGGGTTTGCACAAATAGCTGGAATCCAACCCTATGAAAACAATATATAAATGACAATTACCTTGGATTTTTCAGAGTCATGTGCCAAGCTCCCAGGGCATAAATAATCGGTTTTGTCACTTGCATAACCTTCTTTTCCCCAAGCACAGAAATAGGGGTGAACATAAAACAACTCAGATATCAGAGGTGACTATGTTAATGTTATTCAGGCCAATAAAGCATTTAGTGATCTCAGCAGGAAGAACAGTAAAATGGTAAATAAATAAAAAACTATTAAGAGAACCGCTTCTCTGTGTTTCTTTTGCCAATGGCAATTTTACCACCCTTTTCATGGAACTCTGCAGGCTCCCTCTACTAGCACTCATATCATAAAAATATTTGGATTTCTTTCTTTCCCAGTATGCTCCTTCAAGTCACAGTAGGCTGGCTTTATCCTAGCATATTACTGCATTGTTCATGATGTACACTTAGTGATAAATATAATTCAATAAATGGAAACAAAGGTCATAGATGTATTGATTTAAGAATTCAGGCTTTAGGATTCTTATCTGCCTTCCATTCTGTTCACCGGACTCTACCATCTATTACTTTGGTAATAGTGTAATAATGAGAATACAGACCAGTAAATCTAAAATAAGAATAACTTTCTTATTTTCTACCTATTTATGCTTTCATACACTAGTTACCAGTATTAAATCATCCACTTTATTACATGTAGTGGAGAAAGGATTACATTGGGACATTAATTGAGACTGGCTATTAGACATCAATAAAAAAAAATCTGGAGGAACCAGGGACATCCTTGCCTCCAATGGCAACAAACCCAGGAAGGATGCTGGAGAATGCCAGGAGCCCAGCTTTATGAGAGGGCTGTCACACAGTGTTAGCAGACTGCCTACTACTTCAGGAGAAATGAAGAAAACAACAGCAGAAAAATTCAAAGTTGTATTAAAGTGCACAGAGGACAAGGCAAAGTATTCAAATGTGTTTAAACAATCTTTATTAAACTTTCCATTAAAATAAAATAGAAATCAGACTTCTTGTGATTACTGATAAATTTCTGCAATCTGAATCCAAACCAATTTGATAATAAAACATTATTTGTGAGCCTGCTGTTAATCTGGCCAGTTTAATGTTGTAAAGCTGCTTATGCCTAGTCACTGAACCACTGAATTTGAGGGAGTTCAGCCACCATATTAGTTACATCTAGGGAAAACCAAGCAATTTTACAGAACAACAAAACCAGATATTGCGAACATGAGAAGAACAACCAGTATCATTCAGTGTTTTCAAACTTCAAAAACTTGCCCTATCACAATTACGAAGATCATGTTAGTCTGGGTAAATTAAGAATCAAATAATGGCCCAGCAAATTGTTTTGCCATATCCATTTGCATTTATTACCAGTGCTTAGTGTATGTTGATTTCCTTAATTGCAACAAACTCCTTTTCTTTCTAATACTCATTCTCAAGGCAAAATCTGTGAGGTACAATTGAGTTACAAGAGTATTATGGATTATGGCATTCTACCATTTTGCTCTTGCTCTCCTACTAGAACTATAATTTAGTTGGTTAAAGCACTGGAGTGCATTGCAGCTTCCACCCTTGACCTCTGCTGTCCTTATTACCTCAGAACAGCACGTTGTGGCACTTGTAATAATCTGAGAAAAAAAAAAAAATGATATTGCAATCTTTATTGTCCACATCTAAAATAGAAGTAACTCACAGCAGCAGTCTCCTGTCTACTTCCCAAGTGTTCAGTCTGACTGCTAGCAATTTGTAACGTTTAAGAAACACTAAAAAGGTCACTAGTTTTCCTGCACTGAAGAACCTGAATTACTTAATGGAGTCCTGAACCATTAACTAGCAGGGTCTGGCAGGTTACAGTGAATGTAAAGGTGATGATGTAGAAGTCGAAAAAAAGTTTCTTTCATGTTTTGTTAATTGTCTAGGCTACTACAGTTTAAAATGGGCAACTCTAATAGACCAAGGGAAAAAGCACTTCAGGTGAAAGCGATAGAGTATTTACCTCCTCCATATTTGAAAGGTTTCCATTTTCAGCTCACGATTCTCCACACGGCATCCAGTGGTAGCATTCAGTGAGGTCCTAACATACAAACAGATGTTCATTTCTGTTTCCAAAGTCTTCATATTTCACCAGTTTCAAAACAGGCTATTTTAAAACCCACTGCAATTGAAGGTCTCCAGAGCAAGCAGAAGCAACAGGGAAAGGGCTTTTGGATGCATAAGGAATCCTTGAAACCACACAACATAGACTTAATTTGTTGCTGTTTTCTTCTCCTTACAGTTCCCCTTGACAAAGACTGCCATTTTTGCCTGAAGTTTGGGTTGTTTGTCCCTCCCATTCCTCCCCAAGCATACAAGAGACAGACTTACAGAAAATAGATTGGACAATCTTTTAAATAAGAACAATGATATTTTCCATCTTAGTTTAGGTAGAAGAAATCACCGTGCCACAGAAGAACAGAAGTAACTTAGTATGACAGAATCTTCTGTCACGTATGGTGGAAGGCCCACAATCTGTTATCCCCATTTGCAAAGTTCTTAAATTATAAGGATGTATCGTGAATAAGATACATATCACAGTTGGATACTACAATTACAAATTACAATTCCTGTTATTGACCAGCATTGGCATGTCTATGGAGGAGAAAAATGAGCACAAGTGAAATCAAGAGTAAAATGCATATAAATGGTATCAAAACATTGCTAGGATGATCCCAAAAAACTCACCGCTCCTTAAGTGCTCTTACGGTATAACAACAAACAAACCTTTAGAAACCAAAGATGTATTTTTACATCAACATTCACAAGAAAGTTTCTTACATTAAGTATTTTTACATGGACTCCAAATGGTTACTTCTTTTTTGCCTCACGGTCTTCTGTAGCCATCTGAACTTTTTTTTAGGTCATTGCAGCAAGGGGAGCTGGTGGTACCCTGGGTGTAGACGCCACCTGAAACAAAAGGTTAACAAGTCCTGGTTGAAAGGGTCAACCCAGCAGTACAACCATAGTTTGCTGTGCGGAAGAAGGGGTCCAGTCTGAAAAAGAGCACTATCCTTCAGCTGCTGACTTCAGCATTTTGTCACAGCAGCCTGGAGAGCATGGTTAGCGCTGCCCACAAAGGGAAATAGGAACCAAGGTCACCTTGCAGCACTGTCTCAGGACACTAGTGAGTTTTGGAACTAGCAGTTTTTGAAATTGGGCTCCTCTTAGCTCGGGCTTGATAGGAGCGTGTAAAGAGACAAGTAGCTGCCCCTAGGAAATCTGTTAAAACATTGGTTTTAAATCCTCTTGATCACGTAAGAAGGAATCATTTGCACAAGATGCTCATACACGATCAAGTCCACAACAAGCTATTTCCTAGTTTAGCCACTCAAAGCAGAGAGAGTCATTTATATATTTTCAGAGCAGAAAAAACCTTTGTCACAATGACTCCCTGAGAACTGCACTAAATAATTCCAGCTGAGCTGGAGAACATGTTTTCAGAAGTCACCCAACAGGTGGGAGTAGAACATTAGAGTGGGGCTGGTATCAAGAGGGGGTGATAAATGGGAACCAAAGCCGGCACTTCTCAGAAGCACGGCAACTGAAGATAGGAGGGGGACTTTCAGCATGTACCAACACCCAGGGCTATTCCTTATCATGTGTTTGAATCACAAGCTCAACGGGGCAAGCCCTGTAATCCTCTGAATTGTGGGCACACTGCACCTGCTCATCAGTTAAGCAATAAACAGAGCAAGTTATAATGGTGGGACTGGTATTTGTATATCAAGATACCCAGCAAGGAAAAAGGCAGAAGTGAAAAAGTCATTTAACACTTGATGCTCTGCCACCGAAGTCAGCTGGATCTCCAGAATGTCCTGTGAGTCTTAGAACACTTCCGTAAACCCAGCCGTTGCTCTTCTCTACTGGAGGGTTGCACAAAGGCTACCGAGGCTGCCAGGGTAGCTTTCTCTCAGCCTCAAGCAGCTTTCTCTCAGCCCAAAGCCTTCGTTAGGGGCTGCAAGTAGCTCAACTTCACCACAGCCAGAGCTCTGAGTAGGCTCTGCCACCTTCCAACAGTAGCACCTTCTCCTGAGCCAGGCAGAGCCAAACGTGCCTCTTCCTCTTTGGTACTCCATCTCTTCCTTCTCTACATCTGATAGGGCCAACAGAAAGTCATGCTTTTCCTTTCTCATTCTCCCCTTTTCTTTTTCTATATCTTACTTTTCTTCTCCATGCTGGCAGAACTTCTATCCCTTCATTTTACTCTCCTTCTCCCTTCTGCTTCCCTCCCTTTCCCCCTCCCCCTGCTTTCTCTCCCTCTGCACTTTGTGAACTGCTGCTGCAGTGCTGAAGTCCAAAGTTCAGTAACTTGCTAAGCACACAGATAAATATGAACCTTGGAGAATTTACATTGCTCCAATGTAAACAGATAGCCAAGGGTCCCTTTATCAGCACTGGCTCAGGACAGTCGTGGGGGGTCTGAAGTGGCTCAATTTTGTATTTTGTTTTTTTTGGGGGGGCGTAAAGGCGGGAGGCTGTGCTGTGCCCACTCTGCTGACAGTCGGGCGCGTTACCTCAGGAACATGGTGTAGGGAAGCTGGAAGCGGGATAACCTGGAATTCAGATCCGAGGGACACCAGCCTGAAGACCATGGTCTCGAAGCTGAGTCATCTTCAAGTGGAGCTGCTGGGAGCGCTGCTGGAGTCGGGGCTAACCAAGGAGACCCTGATTAAGGCACTGAGCGAAGTGGAACCCTACATGCTCCAGAGTGAAAGTCAGCGCGCCATCAACGCCCTCCAGACAGAGAAAGGGGAATCTTGTCCCGAAATCCCCAATCTCCCCAATGGAATGGGGGAATCCAGGTTATCGGAAGATGAAACCTCTGATGACGGGGAGGAATTTACCCCTCCGATAATGAAGGAGCTGGAAAACTTGAGCCCTGAAGAGGCTGCTCACCAGAAGGCTGTGGTGGAAAGACTATTACAGTAAGGCTCCTCTTTGCTGCTTTCTTGTATTCTCCCTCTAAATCTCTTTTCCTTACCCCTCCGCTCAGTGTCCCTGGTATTCACAATTGATCTAGCTGGAGAGACAATCTTCAACCATGCCCAGACTAGCAGCTCTCCCAAAACACTCCCCCAGTTCCTTACAGATGCTCAAATTTTCTCTTTTAATCTCACTTAAAATGCATAAAGAGAGCCACGGACCCTGATTACATATTTGAAACGCTTATATCATCTAGCTTGAGAACAGTCTGAGGCCTGTATAACTTACATCTCTGACTAAATGCTAGTTTAAGATTTACATTTTTGTAGGATTCACAATTTCAGTCATCAAGGGATGAAAAAAGAAAATATATACGGTCACTCTGAACTGGTATCATATTTTAGGCTATGAATTTATGGTAAATTGAAGTTGCAATGCTTTCCTGCTGTTTTTAAGGAGATAAATATTTTTAATTTTACCATTTTTTGCTATAGATTATTGGTCTAAGACAAACCAAGATAACTTGTTCTTGTCATTCCTGCGAGTGCAAAGTTCTCCTCACTTCACTGGAGATTTTTCTTGTAGAAAGAGCACAAATCAAATAGATGCAGAGGTTAAAACCTAGGCAGAACAAACTACGTTCCTACCATCCACTGCCTGTCACAACTACAACAGAACACACACGGCAACAATCACAGGTTTTACTGCCACACAATTTTGCTTTTGCATACAGGCATTTTTGAAATCAAAAAACAGGCAGAGTTCCCTGAGCCAATAAGCCTTATAACAGGCTCAGAGAAACATCCACCAAGATTCCTATTTGGGATTCTTCCCAGGATGTTATTCCTGTGGGCACGCTAAGAGGTTTGCCCAAGCAAGGGTCGGGGCCATCCCAAGCTATCTAGCACAACAGAAGCAGAATCTTGCCCATTTTGGGGGTGGATATTTTGAAATCACAAGCTGACAGAAGACACAAGATGCAGCAATATTCCGCACTTAAAATCTTCACTAAAACTAAAACCCAGTTAGAGAATTTCTCAGGCTTTCTGGTCACTCCTCTTCATAAGCAAACAAAATTAATATAAAAGGTAACAATAAGAAGCAAACTTAAAATCCCACCACAAAGGCCAAAGCTAGAAAAACACCATGTCAGGAGTTTCACTGTAAATACTTAAGAGATGAAAGCTCCCTGGTAGACTGGGAGTTGATGACTCTGCAGTACCCAAGAGAGGTAAATTCACTGGATCAGCTCTTACCTGGGTGGGGAGAGCATTCCCAGCAATTCAGTCTTCTTTTTGGACCAGTGAGCCTCTTTCTCCTCTCATCTTCCCCCCTTCCAGCTCTGTTACATCTTTTAGTCTCTGTTCCCCTTACTTTTCTTCTCCCTTGTTCTTTTTAGGTATTCCCGTTTCTCTCCCCACTTTTGTCTCTGCTGCTAATCCTCCCATTTTGATGTCTTCCTGGCTAATTTTCCCTCTCCCTTCCACACTTGTTTCCTTCCCCTCATCCTTGTCTCCTTCTCGTCTCCCTGAGTCTGCGTACAGGTCTTGGGGTAGTTTGAGACCAGTGGCACCGGGCGGGCCCTGGCTAGTTACTAATTATCCAATGGCTTTATTATTTCTCTTTTGTCTTATAAATTTATAGATGAAAAGCCCCTGATAAGCTTTTTGATCATTAACTTCTGATCAGGTATCTCTCCACAAAGGCAGCCATGGAAGTTGAAGAGGAGCACCTGGCTTTGTCCTGTTCTCTCTAATGAATGGGTGAAGCAGGACTAACATGCCATCCACTGTGATCGGGGAACAGGCTCGCAGATGGAAGGAATTCCTTCCTGTTACCTTCAATCCAGTGTGAAATCTGTTTTCTGACCCTCCCTGCCTTTCTGGGAACTTGCTACTGGTCTTTCCTGTGCTTATTACCAGCCTCAGCACAACACTTACCTCTCCTGCAAACCTGTAATGTTAATGCTTTCCAACCAACATTCTCCCATCTCTCTGCAGGCAGACAGTTGAGCAGCATTCCCCTTTTACAGAATGGGATTCTATGACTTTTACCTAAAACATTAGGAGAGCAGAGAGAGGACTGGGCAAGAACCAGGATATTCTAAGCCTTGTACTGGGTCTTCATTGCAAAGCTTTGTTCTGAACTTCAAAGCTTTATTTTGACAGACCCCAGTATTAAAGGATGGAGTAATTCACTTCTGCTGCTCAGGACAGTAATGAAGTGGACCAGAAGTCCCAGTTTCAGCCAAAAAGTTAGAAGCATACTTATGAAGGAATATAATAGATTAAAATTATTCAAGATAAAGTGAGGATAGTAGGAAGTCTATATAGTCAGGTTTCAAATTTCTGATCAAAGATATATATAATGTATTTAAAGCAATTGTATGTCTGGGAATCTATTCAAAGCATCTGAACCAGTATCAGGGTTTGATAATATCTAAGCAGTTGTTACCTATTAATAAACATCTTTTTAGTTTTAAGAACAAACCTTTCCATTAACATATGGCAAAAGGTAATGTCCTTAAAATAATACTGTAAATAATTACAGGCAGGGCAGAACAGTCTATAGTGGAAATGACTGCCAGCTACCAATAAAAGGAAGGAAGGCAAGAACTAATCTCCAAGCCCAGGTATCCACAGCAGAACTTCAATGCTTGCAAATCTATTTCAGCATCCACACAAGGATTTCAAATCTAGAAACCCAATGGAGGCACTTCTGCCTTTAGACAGAAGCTTCTTTGGCCTAACAATTGTCTAACACTGTAAACCACATTTGAACAGAACGATTGACTTGTGGGCAGCTACAAGCGATAGAAGAAAGTCTTTGTGGTAACTGAAGGCATTGCTCATTAAGTAGTATCAGGAAAGAAACCATTGTTAGGCTTGCCAGGTGGTGGAAAGGAAGAGTGATAGCATCAAGAGACCAAATACGTCCTCACAGGACCACTGAAGTTGAAGCCACAGTTTCAGAACCACTAAGCACAGATGAACAAAACAGGATGTAGACAACAGACATCCACACAACGGGGTGAACCTCTGGGCATTTACCACATTTTGTCCCTGCAGAAAACGGCTGACAGAGGAAGTTCATACAAAGGCTTCTCTAGTGAGGAATTAATATCCTATTTCACCCCTAAATCTATCTCACTGATCTTCCATAAATTTGCAATTTGAATAACAGCATTCTTTCTAAATCACTCTACACAAAGAACTGCATCTGTGGTAAAGAATAAATAACTCCCTAGTAAAGTGGAGCTGCGTGGAGTAATTATCAGGTATTACCTAGAGCAGAAGGCAAGAAAGAAGCTACCTTGGGAGAAGGAACAGATTGTACTACTACATGTACAGCAAATAGAGAGAGGTATAGCAACAATTCACCTGTAGGGCAAGGGGTAAAACTCCATTAGGAAAGAGAGAAATGGAGATAAGCGACAGATTTCCCCTGGAGGCAGGGATAAAAGCATGTTTTCCACAAGGAAAAAAGAAAAAGCTGTGATGATAAAGGGTCAATCTTTTCCCCCTTGACAGCGCGTCTTAGAATGGCTCTAGCTGGGGAATCTGGAGATGAAGCTGCCACACCCCTTTCATTTCCACATATAAACCAAGATGAGGCAAACCAGGCCAAGTTCAATAGAAAGGAACCCTGCCGGATGGTCTTACCTTCCCTGCTCTCTGCCTAGCTCGGCTCCAGGCTGTGCACTGACATCAGTGAGGGCTGTCTGGCAGGCTCCAGAGGAAAGGGCCAGAGGATGGTCCTGAGAACTTCCCGGCTCTGAACCTCTGCTTAAGCGAGGTCTGGTCCAAAGCAGAAATTCAGAACCTACCTCGAGGAAACGAAGGATTCTCTTACCTGAGAATCAGAGAACAGGAAAGAATGAAAGGAGAGAAGGAAAAAATGAGGAAGGGGAAGGGAAAGAAAGGAACAAAGGAAAAAGAAAGGAAACTCAGTAATAGCGAAGGAAGGAGAAGGTCCCCTGAATGTTACATCTCCAGCTCTCTGGAATGGGTTTTCTTTAATGCTAACAACTTGATATTTACTTTCCATTTAAATTTGAGATGTTGCTATAAATTATCAACCAGCCTCTTGTTCCCTTTGAGTTTATAACTAACTACCTGGGTTACTTATTGTTCAGGTAACAAAAGGGAGGTGAAAACGCCCTTAAAAAGTGACCTCAGAACTAAGAAAATGGGAAGCTGGAATGCAGAGAGGACCCAGGCCCCTATGACTGAGATGAGTCAGGGAGAGGGGCTATGCTCAGAGGGCAAGATGAAGCTGACAGCAAGACTTAGGAAGAAGGAAATAAAAACTATGTGAGAAAAATCTGCAGGCAGAAATTAGACCTGGGAGAACAAGGTGTGGGGAGACAGCTTGCATCTAAGAAAGAAAAGATAAAAATACAGAAAAGAGGCTTGCAGACAGAAGAGAGTTTGAGAAAGGCAGACCTATTCCTACAGTTCTAACTCAGGAATCGAGATTTTAGTGCAGCTAGAACCAGGAAAACTAGGTTTAGAGTGAAATCCTACCCTCTGACAGTCAGTGAGTCTTACCACCAGTGAAGGCTTCACTTTATGATGTCTTAGACAACGATAAAGACATGGAACTAGGTGTTTGGGCAATGGTTCATGTGAGGTTGAGCTGACCAACTGCCACCACTTGTTCTGTGATGTAGCCTAGGGCCAAAAAAATTGCTGCATCAATATTACAGCCTGTGTTTTGACAGCACACTGAGTAGCTTGGATTTCATACAACTGCCCTATGAAGTCATACAGGGCTAAGACTTCCCTGCACTATTTTACCTCACAGAGCTCTTTCTGCTTTGTCTCAAAACAAAAATACTTAAGGCTTTGAAGTACTGTAAAAAGAGACTCACAGGCTCTTCCTGCTTTATTTCTACCTCAAAGAAGTAAGGAAGGTAGAAGGAGACTCCTTGTCAGAGGAGATAGAAGTGACTCATGATCAGGGTGCAGGAAGGAAATGGATACATAACAGAGGTTCCCATCAGTAATGACAGTCCCTCCTCCTCCTCCCATCTGAGCCAGAGCTCAAATCTAAGAGAACAGAGATTCCAAGTCTGAGCCTTTTCTCCTTTGTACAGGAACTAGCATAACAAATTCAGGGTACATGTACTGGCTAGACTAACACAAATACAGAGGGAAGAGATTGATCCTTGGTTTGGATGGCAAGAGAAGAAAAAAACACTGAGAAAGGGAAAGCTTTCATGAGTTCAGCCTAACTTGAGGCTTCTGAAAGACAAAGATGGTTAAGGGAAGAGACTAGAAGATAGAAGCCTCTATAGCAACTGTGCCATCATAGAAGAGAAGCAAACGGTTCTATTTTAAGAAAACAGAATCTTCAGAGAGCTATAACTGACACCGCTTCTGTCATACTTTAACTGCAGCAGAGCTTGTTCCTTGAACTATCCAGCCACTGGGAAAGAGACTGCGAGGGGAACAGAGATAAGGGTGTTTGCTCTGAGAGAACAGGTGTGGACTTTGTCCTCCTTATCACTTTGCAGCCTCCGGCAATTTACTGAGTCAACAAAGCCATGAATAGTACAGCTGTTGCCTGTTGCTTAGACCTGTGTGCTCTTGCAACAGTTTCTCCATAATCGTGGGTACATTTTTTGCCTGCTGTTACTCCTTTGATGCTGGTGTTGGATGTGACACCACTGTATTTCTACATCGTGCAAACCACTTCCACCAGAGATTTCACAGATGATACACAGCAGGATGCTCTTTGTTAAAAACTAAACCAGAATCTTTTCCATAAAGAGGCTCCTGCACTCTTTGGTTCTAGACTGTATGGTTGCATGTCTATTTTTATTGTTATTTTCAGTGCTAGTGAAATTGACGCACACAGAGAAGTCACAAAGTCACATTTTCTCTATATCCCTTAGGAACTGACATGGATATTCTAACAGGTGATCTTAACAATCAGAGATTCACAGTCATTATAAAAACCCAAATTCCAGATTAGTGTCAAGTCGTGTGAATAGGTCTCAAGTAGGTCTATCTATTCCTTCAGCTGTTACCCCAAAGGAAGGTGGCAATAAGAGGAAGTAATAGGTTGCCTGTTCTTCTGTAAAGCACGTAGAAGTTTGAGTGGGTCTAGATGTGAATCAATGGAATTGCACACAGCTGATGTGCAAAACCATAATCCTGGATGGCTTGGTGTACATATGCATACAGAGCTGTTGTGTGACGCTATGATGAAAGCCTGTTCTCATTTCCTGCACCACTGCATGGGGTCTCCTCCTTGACAAGATTCAGGGTGTGAACTAGGTTCAGCATAATATCAGAATGAATCTGTCCAGGAAAAAATGAAGCACATTTATGCCAGTGCCTACACCTTAAAGGAGGATAGAGAAGAAAAGGTACATAGAGAATGGTAAGAGAGATGTCAGCTCTGGAAAAAGATATCTATAATCATAAAACATCCAGCTGAATGCTGAAATCCAATGTCACTTCCCTCCTTACAGCATTTATTTCTCACTAGCAGCAAAAAATGCTTTACTTTTGCATTACTTTCCAGCAGAAAGGTGCATCCTTTGCTCATTTGCTGGTCAGCGCTTTCTATCATTCACAGACGACAAATGCCTAGACAGAACACGGCAAAACCTTGTACAAAACTGAGCGCAGATGGCAAAGACAACAGCCACATATTGGGAAATTCATTTGATAACCACAGATTACTCCTCTCCTAAAGGGAGATCAAAGTGCCTGCAGAGATCAGTTTACAGGAAGCTAATGCTATTTCTTTTCCACCTTATTTCTGATGCCATGCAGTTTTTACCCTGAATGTGGAGCCAAAATTGAACAAGGTTCAGGACACCAAGGAACTCCTTTCCCTTATTCAGCCAGTTAATGCTCTTGCCTCACCACATGCAGTGGTGATGGCGGATGTGCAGGGTGTGCCTCAGGAAGCTCTAGTGCACATCCTTGGCATCCACTGATGCACTGGCATTAGAGATAGTTCTCTTGAGGAGTGTTTTCTGCTCCTTCCAGAGAGGATCCCTGGCGGGTAGCGAAGATGGTGAAATCCTACCTCCAGCAGCACAACATCCCTCAGCGCGAGGTGGTGGACACTACTGGTCTGAACCAATCTCACCTCTCACAGCACCTCAACAAGGGCACTCCCATGAAGACCCAAAAAAGGGCAGCCCTCTACACCTGGTACGTCCGCAAGCAGCGAGAGGTGGCCCAGCGTAAGTATGGCAACAACTGTTCTCATGTCTCTAATTCCACAAAAGCCTGTGCTCTTCTCCCTTGCTAATCCTTGCTCCCCGTTTCTATCAAGGAGAAGCCACTTTTGGCAGGAAGCTTAGAGAAGTCCACGCCAGTATTCAGTAAGGTGAACCAAAATGTACATGGAAAAACACCCCCTCATGAAGCAGCCTGCACTTACCCTGCACCCCAACCCTCATCTGGCTAAAGAGAAGCAGCCTAACATTATCCATTTGGAATTACAGTTTGACAGCCATCCTCAGATTAAAACAGTGTAGGCTGACAGAGACAAAATTTCTGCCTGAGAACAAGGCTTTTGCAGTTTCAGCTAAAGCAACAGTTCCCTTAGCTGCAAAAAGCAGCATGCTGCTCTACTTGCCACAGCAAAGCACTGTTGGCTGTCACCTCGTGCATTCTAAACCCTCTCTTTATGGGCACCCATTGGGAACCCATCCCTGCAGCATGCACTTCTGTATTCAAGAGTCTGCCTGGAACTGGCCATACTTAATTTTGTACTGATGGGTTGCAAGTAAAATGAGGCATTCGGCCTTTAGATTGTTGTGGAGAGGACTCCGGGCATACTTACTCTGAAGTCATCTGCTTTCACTCCTCCAAGGTGTGAGCAGAGATACAATCCATGCAGAAAGGGACAGGCAGACGCAGTCCCGCTAGGAACACCTTATCAGTGTTAGCAGATTATGGAGCTGTATTTCTACCCCATCTAGACTCAACCCTTCATTTTGTATGGGATCTTCTCTAAGGGTAAGCTGCATTGGGCCTTCTGGGCAGCAGAACTGATGGAACATGGAACTACCAGAAATGCTTCCCGAAAGCAAATTCCTTTGCCCTCTTGTGCCTGCAGAATTCACACATGCTGGCCAGGGTATCTTGACAGAGGAGCCCATGGGAGACGATCTGCCCACCAAGAAGGGACGAAGAAACCGCTTTAAGTGGGGTCCTGCTTCACAACAGATCCTGTTCCAAGCCTATGAGAGACAGAAAAACCCCAGCAAAGAAGAGAGAGAGGCCCTGGTGGAAGAGTGCAACAGGTAAAGTTGGGTGTCTGGCTTTGAGGAAGGGCAGAACAGGGTCTCTCTGCATTCCTGGTATGCTAGAGCTCGTGAGAGGCAGGATAATGGCACAGCAGTGGATGTCACCATTGCCACCAGCCACACTTGAATGAAACGCCACTACTAAACAGCACCTGTTCACACAGGATCCAGTAATGCCCCATGTCTTGCTACACCTTGCAGGATCCTTCCACATGGGGTGCGAGGCCACAGCCACTTTGGGGCTGTGTACTTAACTCTGTGTCTTTGACTAAGGCCAGCTCAGCAAGATTCCTCTTGTGCTTTTTCCTAACAGAGCAGAGTGCATTCAGAGAGGAGTTTCCCCATCCCAAGCCCAGGGCTTGGGCTCGAACCTGGTGACTGAGGTGCGAGTTTACAACTGGTTTGCCAATCGCAGGAAGGAGGAGGCTTTCCGGCACAAGCTGGCCATGGACACCTTCAGCGGGCCACAGCCCTCCTCTGCTCCCCCTCTAACTCCTCACAACTCGTCCTCCCTCCAGCCACCATCTGCTCTCTCACCCAGCAAAGTTCACGGTAAGAAACAGGCAGAGGGAGATTTGAAAGAGACCGTCAAACCTGTCCAAACTCAGTCACCAAAACCATCACTCTTTAGGAAGTGAATTCAGATAGAAAAAGCATGATATAAGGAAAGAGCATCAGTGACAAAGAGACCACATCTCTGAGCGGCTAAAAAAGCCAGAGCAGCATTAAATTCAGTAACAAAACTTTCAGCCACATCTCCTCACTTACTCTTTGACAATCTGCACTCCCTCCCAACTGGCAGACAGTAATCCCCTTTCAAGAAGTTATCCACTGGGCTGCCACCACAGATTAATTCCGTATCTTTTCACTCTTGTACATGCTTATTGCTCTCCCCAATACATATCAACACCATTACACGCTGTGATTAAGTTTTCAGGCATCAGGAAAGGTCATTCTACATCCTAGAACAACAGAGCTTCTTCAGCTCCATAGGCCAGCAGTGGTAAACTGCTCTCACTCTGGGAAGAGATGATCTTGCTGAGACTCCTCTCTACACCTGCATCCCAGGAGGGGGCTTCCAGTGCACCCTGCTTGCTCCCTGCAGGGCACACAGCCATGCCTTAAAGTCAGGATCAGAGGAAGGAGCTAGGCCAAGTTACAGAGGAGAGTCAGGGCAAACTGGTAAAAATGCCTGTTCTAGTTCCCCTACCACCCACCCTGTCTCTATTCTAAACACTGAAGTTAAGTGCCCACAAAGGAAACTGAATTTAGCACTTGCCAAAGTTGCCCCATTTCTCACTTCTGATGACCAGTTTACCAAGGTTGCTCCGTTTCTCACTTCTGATGACCGGTTTCCCCCCGTTGTGATGCAGGAGTGAGGTACAACCAGCAGCCAGCCAGCGAGGCCGAGTCCTCCAGCAGCAACCACCACGGGAACAATTCCATGGTGACCACCCAAACCATCCTGCATCAGGTTTCTCCCCCTGGGCTGGAGCCCAGCCAGAACCTACTGAGCACAGACACTAAGCTGGTAAGTGACATACACTGATGTACTGCTGCCTAGACCATGTCAGGTCCTCTGCTTGTGATCACAATTTGGACTACTCAGAAACAGGATTTCCTTAAAACCACTTTCTTACAGATAAGGCTCACAGCCACTTCGCACTGACTGTAACATAAGCATTTTTGGGATACCTGTGACTGATGGGAAGGGTGGGCATTAGGACATGAAAGCAAGAACCACAGCCATGTCCTTGGGATTAACAAAAGAAGTCTATTGGGGGGGGGGGGGGGGGGGGAGAACGACACCACATCAACCCAGAGCTCAAGCTATGATATGATCTCCTTCCTCCCAGGAGACTCTTTTCTCTTCTCCTTTCCCCACTGACACTCTCTCATCATCTCCATCTGTCATTTGACCTCTACACATCTCGAGATAGCTGATCAGACACCAGTGAGATGAATGGATCAGAGACCAGTTACTTGCCTGTACGAATTAAGCCCAACAGCCTGTTTGCAGCACACACCGAGACACTTACCTGATACTTAGATTGCAGGAACCTACCTTCTCAAAGCAAACTTCCTTCTGAGTTTTTGTTTTGTTTTGTTTTGAACTACACCTCCTTCCACATAATTAACAGTTAAGCATTAGGACTACATGACTGGCCATCTTCAGTTCGCACGTGTTCCCTGGCTTATAAGGAATCGGTTGGCAGAAGTTGCACATACCGGCCTGAGGCAAAGCTAAGTTCACTACAAATTAGTATGATTTAAATCTCTGCAGTCACTCACTCACTTTGCTGGTTTTCTGGGCTCTCCCTGAAGAAAAAAAAAAAAAAAAAATGCTTTCATGAGGTGCTGAACATCATCTTCTAAAGCTGTCTTCTAAAACTGCTATCAAGATTTGTCCCACTGTTTAACCTGCTAGCGCTTGCTCTTCCTAACAAGTCCTTCTAGCTTTTTTCTGAGGGGAGAAAAAAAAGTAGTATAAATGACAATTCTCTTTATCAGCTAAATTATTTGGATGATATTTTCCTGTTCCACAGTACTTCAGCTACAGATCTCTAAAGGGCCTTGCAAATTCAAAACCCTGTTAGAGCACGGACAGAGGTGATATGGTTCATCTCAGGGGCTGAGAAAACAGTTATTAAATTTTCTGGTGACTCAAGGTCACAAACTAAATCGGAAAGACATCTAAGCATAGAATACGTTCTACGCAACAGATACGCTTAATCTCTAAGAACATGGAACTGTCAGTTAATGTGGCCTGAAGAAAATATGAGGAAAGAGATCTAAAGTCATTTTTCAGCAACCCCTTTAAGGTCTCAGTCTGAAAACTCACTGGCCACAAAATGACGCTTGCTGGGAGAAAGGGAAAGCACTGGCATTTCTCAGAGGAAAGGGGGAAGAAAAAGAGAGGAACTCCTGGATTCTGTACTGAACTCACAGCTAGAATTATGTAAAATTACCTGAGCCTCTTAATTTCTCAGGGCATCATCTTCTACCCTCAGCTGTAAAGCACAGGATAAACCTTCCCTACAGAGTGCAGTTGGGCTGCCCTCATTCACGTGTGTACAGCCCTTCTGAGCTCTTTTAGTATGAAAAACCTAAAACAGAGCAAGGATTTACTCTTATTATTTCATCAGCTGACCTTTGGTAGTTAATTGATGAGCATGAGAAAACAGGAAAACTGCAGACAAGCGAGTGTGAAGTCCTAGCTAGCAAGGGGCCAAGGGCAGGCAGGCAGTTTATCACAGCTCTGGGACTTGACAACTCAGCCTGCTGCAGGTGGCTTTTTCACGGTTCTCTTTCCACACAGATCTCGGCTTCTGGAGGAACTCTCCCCCCTGTCAGCACCCTGACCGCCTTGCACAGCCTAGAGCAAAACCCACACACACTGAGCCAGCAAACGCAGAACCTGATCATGGCATCGCTGCCCGGTGTTATGGCGATCGGAGCTGGCGAGACCTCATCCCTAGCGCCAGCGTTCACCAACACAGGTGCCTCCACCCTCGTGATAGGTGAGTAGTGTACCCGGCTGTTTGTTCTCTGGAGTGACGGCTTATCGGGATTCAGAGAGAGCTGTGTGTCATTGTCAGCATTGCCTCCCCGCTTTCAGGGACAAAAGCGCTAATTTGGCAGCGATAGGTACCTGGGGAAATTGCCACAAACACTAACAATCTTCAACTGCACTACACACAAGTACCCATGTAATTAAGGGGCAGATGTTCCTTATTCATACTAGAATTAGGTTACACAGAAACCCAAGTCTTGAGAGCATGGGACTTGTGCAATCTATTCCCATGCCAGTGTTTTCTCCTACCCCCGTGCATCTTCCCAAAGACAAACATAATATCTCCTTAAAACTATGAAAATTAAAACATGTTCCTAGTGCTTGAAAGACAAAGCATCCTGTTCTATTGTAAAAAGCAGCATATGCCTTTGGAACCTACAGCAGTAAAAACTTTTAAAAACTTTTCTTTTTTTTTTTTTTTTATATACTTTGACAGCTTTTCTGGACTTAAGAGATTACTTTTCATTCCAGGACTAGTCTACTGCCAAAATGCATTTCATTAGATAAAGGAAAATAAAATGTATACTCTCTTCTTATAACTTCTTCCTGGGAAGAAAGCAGTCCTATTTGTTCCATGGTGCCAACCGTGAGCTAATTTCCATTTCCTCATTTATGTCCGAGATTATGATATTGTTCCTAATTCTGTGCAAGCAAAAAAAAAAAAAAAAAAAAAAAAAGAAGAGGAAAAAAGATTCCCAGAACATTACCACTGTCTCAGAGCTAGAGAGACTTGGTGACTTCCATGAACAGGGTCCGGACAGAAGTGAGTACCGATGTGTGAAACCATCTACCTCTTTCTCACTGGTCCAAGTTCCCAAATTTGGCAGCCCTAACAAAATAAGTTTAATTTCCATTTCACGTGGCTGGACAGCTACAGCATAGTAATCCCTGTTGCCAACAACTTCATAACAAAGAAGAATAAAGGAACAAGCTGGACTCCGAGATGTAGCTCTGAGCTCCTTTCTGAGTGAGGACCCTCCCGCAGAGCTTTACATGGGGCTATCACTAAACTGGCAAGAGATCTATACTGCTACAAAGGGATGCACCCCAGGAGCAAACACAGGAAGTCAGAGGGGGTTTTCGTGGTACCTGTCTGCATTACACGTTTTGCACAGCCCCACTTCATTTTCACAGGCATGAAATCTACTCGTAACCATGGCTAACCGACCGATTTCCTGAAAAGCAGGATCTGAACTCGCCCTGCTACAACAGACCTGCCATGACCACCATTTCAGAGGCCCTGCTGCAGAGCAGCCACTCCTCCCGCGGTGTGAGACACCACTGACAGTAGTCCTTGTTTTTCAGGCCTGGCTTCAACCCAGCCCCAGAGCGTTCCCGTGATAAACAGCATGGGGAGCAGCCTCACCACCCTGCAGCCTGTCCAGTTCTCCCAGCAGCTGCACCCATCCTACCAGCAGCCCCTCATGCAGCAGGTCCAGAGCCACATAAACCAGAGCCCCTTCATGGCCACCATGGCCCAGATACAGAACCCTCACGGTAAGAGCGTGAACTAATGTGCTTAAACAAAACAAACAAAAGGCCCTGCTCTGGAGCGTTTGCTGGTTCTGAAACATAACTGCCACCATTATTAAATTGCTTTTCCCCTTGCATTCACCTCCCTGTCCCTCCACTCCCACTGGTTCACAGAGAGGCAGCATGAAGAAAAAGCTCAACCAAGCTAACGTCACGCACGGCTCCAGCACCCACATGATCTTGTTTTCTTTCATGCACAGCTCTCTACGGCCCCAAGTCCGAGGTGGCCCAGTACACACATACGGGCCTCTTACCGCAGACCATGGTGATAACAGACACCGCCAACCTCAGCGCCCTGACTAACCTGACACCAACTAAGCAGGTAACAGCCTGTAGCACATCTGTTTGTTCCCCCGCCTTACAGATACACCTGCAGGGAGCCCCGGGCTTGTCAGGGAGTTTTTGGGTGTGTGGTCTAGGCCATCCCAGCAGAATGACCTTTCTCTTCTCCTTGCCTCGCTGGCAGCAGCTGCAATGCTGGAGGCATTAAAGCAAACTGGTCACTGCACCATCAAGGAGAATTTAATCTCCTTGGAAACAGCACCTGCGCGCTCCTGCTAATACTCTCCTTGTGTGCCTGTTAGCAGGGATGCAGAAACCAGGCACCGCTAACTTTCTTTCCTCTAGGCGTTCACATCTGACTCAGAAACCCACACAGAGTCTGGGATGCACACGCCGGTATCGCAGGCACCGACGATACATTTACAGAACCAAGACACAACCATCCAGCACCTTCAGCCTGGCCCGCGCCTCACCTCAAGCCCTGCTGGTAAGAAGAGCAGCCACTGCTACCTTAAACCCCATATTGCCTGGTTTCTCCTGCCAACGCCGTAAAACCCAGTCCGAAAATGGCACCTGGGGTTCAGCATTCTCTAAGAGGGCTCTCCCAGTGTCTTGGGGAGGGATGGGGGTTGCTGAAAAGGTGGTATGAAGAAATGGTTTTGAGAATTGTCTGTGCAAGCTGTATAAGGCCAGACGTGGAAATGGGACCCTCCTTCAGAACTGACAGAGGAAAATAACCTTATAGAGACTGACAAAGACAGTGTCCATGCACAGCCAGTCCTGCAGGTGGTTTTCAGGGCTGGAGAGCTCAAGTCTCTCTCATTAAGGGACTCCAGTCAGATCTTTTCTCCCTAACAAAAGATATTAACTAGGACGTTAACAACCAAGCAGAAACCTCAAGTCCAAACTCCCTGAGAGCTGCCTCCCACAACGCTTTCAGGCTAGCTTGGGGCTTGAGCTAGGTATGTAACGGCACACTAAACAGAAGAAGTAGTTATGCCACTATGCCAGGAGATTTTAGTTGTGCTGGAAATGTGGGCACACAGAAAGAGACTGCAGTGAGAATCTGTACTTAACTTATGCCTGTGCTTTTAACAGTGTCCTCCAGCAGCCTGGTGCTGTACCAGAGCTCTGACTCCACCAACAGCCACAGTCAGCTGCTGCCATCCTCCCACAACGTCATCGAGACCTTCATCTCCACGCAGATGGCCTCCTCCACTCAGTAACCGACAGCCAGCTCGCAGGGACTGCCACGACCAACACGCAAGGTGCAACTCCAGCTGCATTTGCCATCTGTCCCCACTGCCTTCCACAGGAAGGCAGGGCTGTGGTCCGCCGACCTCCAGCCCCCACGCCGCACACAAACCCCTCATTCGGCTGCCTCCAGGGGAGGAGGCGGCACAGGCTCAGAGCAGGAAATATGGAACAATTACGCTGGCACTGCCAGAATCCACTGCCCCCCACCAAACCCAACCCCACAAACCAGCCTAGAACGACCAGACATCTCGTGGCTGCCAAAGGAGTCCTATTAAGATAGCATCTGACTGGGATACGGCAAAAACATCGGGGCGTGGACGGGACTTCCATCCCGCTCAGCCTTCACGAGGCTGGGCCTGTACAAGCCTGCCAACACCAAACCAAGCCACACAGAAAAGAGCAAAATTGAGCTGCCAAAAAAAAGGAACACCGCCTTTAAAACACTCACCTCCTGTGCTGCAAGTAAACCCAAAAGGGAATTACAAGAAATTGCTTAATCTTGGAGGCAAGAGCAAGAACCTGGCTTCCGACTTGGCAATGAAAATCACCCAGAAACTGAATCGGGAATGGCTGGGCAAGAGCCTGTCAGTACAAGCTGTGGTCACAAACTGTGACCACAAACCACAAATCCTTTAACTACAAATCCCAAGCAGTCCCAGCTCAAAATGACCTATTCTAAAATCATTCTATCCCAGTGGAAATGGCTTGGTTATTTTTTGATATAGCTCTGCTTTGTTTTAAATGCAGAAATTAAAGTTTAACAGCAGCAAGGAGATTCCAGCTCTCTGCATTAACCACATGGACATCTTGCATGTCTCGCTCAACAACCACAGGGGCGTCGTTCTCCACAGGTCCCTGACAATGTATAACATCGGGGGGTTCCCATGCTCCATAAGCAGCAGTACTTCGAGTTGTTCTCTAAAGACATTGGATCGATTTTACAAAATTGTTCATTCTTAGCTTCCTTGTAGACCAGATTCAATAGTTCTTGATAGGTAAATAATTTCCCTGGGGTCTAAGAGTCTTGCTTGCTCTAAGTGAAGGCTTTTAGCCCTAAAGATCTGCTTATATAAATGATTAGGAAAGGAATTACATCTTCTCTATTTACTCTGAACCTTTACATCACTAACATGTCATTAGCCAGAATGAGAAAAGCCCCAGTCAACATGCTTCTGCCACTGTGACAGAAACAGAGCTCTTCTTTCTGCTGTGAAAGGGACAAAACTCCTTGACAATAAAATATGCCCAAGACTAATAACAGATTAAGATATAAGGAAGAATTAAAAAAAAAAAAAAGGAAATGCCCAGCGGTGAACTCTTCAGATACCATATCTGGAAATGTCAATATTGCAGACGTCCATTAGAGTTTCTATTGACAAGAGTTTCCTCTTGATACTGTCAAGCATCAGAAATTAATGTCAGTAATTACATTCCCTGAGGAACTTTACCCTAGAATGGCTTCCTAGTTTCCTATGTGCATTACTTGCAACTATATTGAGTCAGAAAAAAAAGTCATCATAAAACAAGGCAAAAAATAATGTTTAGTCCACTATATATTTGAAACCCTAGGTGCTAGCTTCAGTATTCTGAAATTTTAACTGGCTATAAGTTTGTCACATTCGTTTTGTTTACAAGCCAATTTTCTACTCAGTCTCTCAATTTTTGCGTGCTAACTGTATGTTCTTGAGTGAAATACAGCAAGGATTTTACAGTAGCAAAGCAAGCATCTTTGGTTTTCCCATACTCAAAGAACAACAGTTCACTATTTTGACTTCTCTTGTCTGGCTTTTAAGTCTCCTGAGTAAGTTACAATGAGTTAGTTACTGAAACCCAACAGTCTTAAAACCAGAAGCCGAATATTTATCCAAATAACAGGTTGCTTCCTGAAATACTGGAGCTGAAATACAGATTAAGAACCATACTGAAAACTACTAAAGCCCACTGTAGTTCAGAGACAAAAGTCATAGTCGACCAAAATAAGGTCCGACACAGTGACTAACATTTAAGTTCTTCCTGTAGCAATTTCATAGC
The DNA here is from genome assembly GCF_011077185.1 of Oxyura jamaicensis. Classification (NCBI taxonomy): domain Eukaryota; kingdom Metazoa; phylum Chordata; class Aves; order Anseriformes; family Anatidae; genus Oxyura; species Oxyura jamaicensis. The sequence continues at coordinate 7,986,450 of NC_048907.1, forward strand.
ATTGATCACGAACCAACTGAAAAGCCATCTTCAGCCATATTTCTCTCTGCTGAGGAAGCCATTTCGATGCAACGAGAAAAAAAAAAAGCTGCCAAATTAAATAAGACTAACAGTGTAGTAGAATTTAATAAAAAATGCTGTAGAAAACACATTTCAAAGGACACAGCTTGACCAGAACTACCTATTCGTAACAAGCCCAAAATAAACTCACTGCACACCCTTTGCTTATATGCAGGAGCCCTGATGAGGTGCAGACTACAGAGGGATTAGTAATACGGCAGGTTTCAACAGCAGGTTGTTACAATGATCACAAGGGAAAAAAAATAAGGGGGCCCTGACATCTGCCAGGATGCTTTTGATACATGAGCCTGCCACAGGCCAGAGCTATTCTTAGTAGGCATCTAGGAGCAAGCAAAGAGGAGTCGATCACCTGTTGCCATGTAAACCAGATTCAATTCATCATACACTCTCTCCATGACACAAGATTTGGCTTCAGGGCATGAAAGAACAGATCGGGAGGGATACAGCTATAGTTATATCCCTCGCCACACTAGTCCGTGTGCAGTACTTAATCTTTTTGTGTTGGGTCTGCATAAGCAGCGGCTTAGATAAACACATCACTAGAACAACGTTCCCTTCCACAAGGGATGCCAACAACATAGGAAGTCACTTAATTAGACTCTCAAGCCACTGAGCTTTTTGAACAAAAGCTCTGCCAATTAGTTTTCCCTCATCTACAGCAACTCTTAGTTTTTATTTTCTGCATTCTTCATCACAATCACCTGGCATTTGCAGAGCAAAACCTTCATTCACTTTTTTTCTTCTTCTTCTTTTTCTTCTTCACAGCTCCTGGCAAGGCTGTGTTCTCTGTATGATTGCTGTCTTGTCTCTTATGCTGCCCGTTTGCAGACAATCGTGGCAAATCTTTGCTGACCTGGTCACACTCTGCCGAGTCTATTAATTTCTTTTCAGTCTTGTTCTCTCCCTTAATTTTCTTTTTCTTCTTTTTCTTCTGGCTGTGCTCTACATAACCCTGACTCGTATTCTGGCTGGAATCCTGGGACAGCACAGGAAAAGCACTTTGCTTCAAAATGTCTGCAGCTGACACAGCAGCCTCCTGGTACCTTTGCCACTCTTGATCGCTGTCCAGGTCACTGGAAAGGTAATAAAAGGGAAGGAAATTATGTTACATGCTTGCCCCGAATCAATCCAACGCACAGACAGCAGAGTAATATAAGATCAGAGCACCTGGTAAACACCCAGTGGCTCCAGGACTCCAGTACCCACAGTTAGCATTTAAATAGTTTGTCCCTCCCACAAAAGTTTCTACTTCCCCAGCATTGAAAAAGAAACAAAAGAAGTCTGCTATACTCTAATATCGGAGTCATAAAAAACATATTGTTCAGGCTCTTCAGCTTCCTGTTCCCATGGGGGAGTCCCAGATGCTTCTGAAACGTGGATTAGAACAGAATTTAGGAGTGAAGCAGCTGACAGCACCTCACCTGGAGCTAGATGGTTGTCTCCTCCTTGCGGCTCGGCTACACTCTGCTTTCTCACAGTCTCCTGGGACAGAGGAGGAGAAGAGGCGAAAACCTAAAATATGCATTTAGAGAGGAATTTTAGCTGAGATTAAAAAAAAAAAAAAAAGTGAGAGCAACCAACAGTAATCTCACTAGGAAACCTCACTGCTGTTACTGGATGGCTACAGGGCTTTACAGAAATTATTTGGGCCTAACAGTCTGTGAGGACTTAGGGCACATCAAAGTAACAGCCTCCACTGGTGCTAACAAAATCTTCTATTGCAAGTGCTCTGTAGGCAGCTGCATGTACAACAGGCACTGGACAGGATCCATCCCACTCGTCACCATTTAACCAACCAGATCACAAAACAGAGGTCTGTGACTAGAACTCACCATCATCTCCGCCATCAGACTGTTGCACACGGGTTTGTGAAGGTCCTGATGAATCCTTCAAGACAGTGATGAAACTAAACAGAAAACCCCAGACAGATCTTAGACACTTAGATCTCTGTTTTGTACAAAAAAAATGAGCTCAAGTTGGGTGGGTATTTCTAGGAAACAAGCCTAGAGGAAAGTATTTTTTAACTTACTTTTTCCTCAGTATTTCAATTCTCTGCTTTCAAAGCAGACCATGCCTTCTCTCCTTAGCAACACATGCCACAAGAATGACTTAACATTTCTAAAAGCCTACTTTAAACTCCAGGAATTCTAGTTCTCAGGGCAATAGTTACACACACAATAAAGACAGCAGCAGCCCAGTCAGATGCACACTGCCAGCACAACCCTGAATGGAGTATTGCTTTAAGCCACAAAAACAAAGGGAAGATTCTTGTGCTGGCCTTTAAATGACCAAAGTGCTAAGGCAGACAAGTTGTGCTTTTTCCTCCCACAGCATATTTGTCGCAGAAGCAAATGGAGACTGGTGGTGCTGCAGAGGTAAGTCTTTAACAGGGGGGACACAACAGATGGGCAAGGTTAGAATACTGGAAGTTTGCATTAAATACAGGAATGAAAGAAACGAGAAGAGAAACAGCTTCCCCTCCATATCCAGGTTACACTCTGATCTTTCATTTTTTACTTTTAGCAAACAGAAGTGTCTTTGTACTTTACCCATAGAACAAGCTTTTTAAATATCACATGCTAATTAATACCTGTCCAGCATTGCTCCCAGTTTCTTTGCAACATGTGCTCTGAACTCCGGTGTGGTCTGTAGCTCATTTCCATCCTCATCATGACCATTCACCTCACGCCTGTTTAAAATAAGAATAATGATTATCTCTTCCAAGGGCAATAACATCCAGTGCTCTCACCCAAACAGGAGATAAGGGACTGTAAAGTCTCCCACTCTGTAGGAACTAGTTTATACTTAGTTGCTAGGCAAGACCGCTAAGAAAGGTGGAAAATAGCTCAACAGTAACAGTTCAGTTCCCAAGAGTGAACTTCACCTTATTCAGCTCTGACAGTTAGTAACTGAATGATTCTGTCATTGAAATGGCCTACAAAATAGCCTACAAAAGCAAATGATGTCAGGACGTCCCTTCTGTAGTAGTGCTCCCTGTGTACGTTGATACAATTCATGTAAATCTCGTCCCCGGATAAAGGATTTTGTTAAATTGCCTGGCTGCCAACTTTCAAAACTGAGCCAACAGAAATGCTGCAAACTTAGACAGGCCAGCATCACCTCCATTGCAAGGCTACTAACTTAGGTGTTACTTTCCCAGCTTACAAATGATTGGCTTTACAATTTCAATATTTTAAATATGCCTTTCTACACATAACCCTCTATTTTAAATTTTATTGTTACAAGTAAATATTAATTCCTTAATAGGACGTTTCTTACAACTTGAACTAATGCTGTAACTGTCAGCAGTCATTTGTTTCCAAATTTTATATTGCCTTGCTATGAGAGGGATGAAAAACATACTTCTAGAAAGGCTATTAACTTAAAAAACACTTAAGCACCATTCCAGATGACAGTTGTACCAATTCCTTTGTCAAAGTAGGATCTTCCAGTGGGAAGCACCACAGGGCATTAACTGGAAGCAGCACAAATGCAACATACTTTAGGTTTTTCTTCACAGAAACAAAGCTCTGAAACAAGAAGCACAAATACCTTAGGCTAGGCTGAGCAGACTGTAACCGATCTTTTTTAAAGCCACCTGGCAAAGGAAGAAGTAAAGCTATGTGAGAAAAGCCAGCACCTCTTTAACCCTCCTCCAGACCCAGGGGCTGGAGAAAACCCTTACGAGGGCAAAGGGAAGCCTCCCACCGCCCCGCCAGGGGCAGACCCTTAAGCTCGCCGCCACCCTGGGCACGGAGCCGAGGCCCACGCCGAGCCCCGCCCGGCTCCCCGGGCTCCAGAGGCGCTCCCCGCTGACGGCCGCCCCCGGGGCAGGCGGAGCCGCGGAGGGGCCCGACCGAGGCGGCGGAGAACCCGGAGAACCGGGGCACGAAAGGCCGCCGCCGCCGCGCCGGGGGAGCGGAGCCCGGCCTCCGCCAGCCCTCACCGCCCCGCGGCTCCGCTCCCACCGCCGCCTGCTTCGCGCAGTCCCAGGCCGCCTCCCGGAACCGCGCCGCCGCCGCCGCCGCCTCGCCACCGCTGTCTGAGTCCGAGTCTGAGTCTGAGTCCGGGCCCGGGCCGCCCCTGGGCGCCGCCATGTTGAGGCGGCTCCGGCCGCGGGGCGTGCCGGGGGCTGTAGTCCAGCCGCGCCGCACCTGCGGGCCGCGGGGCATGCTGGGGGCTGTAGTCCTGCAGGGCGCTGCCCGACAAGATGGCGGCGGGGGGCACCTCGCCTCTCTCAAAGCCCCTCCGAGCAGCAAAGCCCCGGAGCGGACGCGTAACGCCAGGCACGGGGCGACACCCGCGGAGCTGCGAGATGCCAGGAAAATGCCGGCTCGGACCGCACGTGCGGGCTGGGGCTGCTGCGCGGAGCCGACGTGCCGCTTTCCCTGCTTTTGTCTGCGTCTGTGCTGCTGGAAGGAGCGGGGCGCGCGGATGGGGGCGTGCTGCGAGCAAACACGGCCTGTGCTCACCTCCACCTCTTGCAGATAACTGCCTTTGTGCAGGTGGCACAGGGGCACCTTTGCGTCCCTCTCATGCAATGGCAGCAGGAGTCAAAACCAGGGGTACCAGAAAGCTGTACTGCTTCTGTGCTTGCAGGGGAAGACAGATGAGTTCCCAACCTTCATGATTCTACGGTTAAGGGCCTGCAAGGGCGAGCAGGCTTAAGGGCATCCTCAGCACTCGACCACACTTTGTGGCTTCTCTGAAGTCATAACTTCACTGCTTCAGAGATATGGAACAAGAGCACTCAAAGGGAAGTTTGTGATGGACTGACGTCCTTGTGTGGTGGAAAGCACAAAAATCTTCCACCCTTAAGCATCTGATAGCATGGCACCTGTCTGCTGTAGGAATCTATCTTTCAAAAGCAGGTCAGAAGAGGTAGTAGGTGTGCAAGGTTCCTTGTAAAATACACCAGGCAAAAACACCTCGCCTATTTAGTAAAAGATAAGTGAAAAACATCTGAGACATGGGAGAGGAGACATGCATCTCCGCTGCCCGGGCCTTTCACAGACACAGAATGACAAGTTCCAACTGACCACCACGAAGGCATCCAATTGTTAACTCACCAAACCTGAAGATTGCACTGCAGCTGTTCTGTTCAGTGCTTTCCCAGCTTGGCTTGGTGGATCTCTCATCCCAGCCGAGCAGTACTCCCTGTGGCTAGTTCTTCCTAGCTGTTATAGGCACGGGGATTTCTCTCACAGCTTGATTATTTTGTTTCACAGATGTCAAAGCACCAGATGCTTCAAAGTATGTTTTACTCAAGCACATCAGGCAGATTTCTGTGTGCCTATGGGCCTGGTTTTTGAAATGTGTCAGTTCCCAGAGACAAAAGTACAGAGGGGGGAAAAAAAAAAAAAAAAAAAAAAAAAAGATGGAAGCATGTCACATAACAGAAAGAGCTGTATGGTTTCCCACCTTTCTGGGGAAACAGAAAAGTGAAATGAGCAGGAGGTCTTGCAAACTGCTCCTCTGGTTGGACAACAGCAAAAAACTCCTAAATAGAAACCCTTGCATGGAAATTTTAAGGAAGGAAGAATATTCCCAAATGTGGTTTAATACTGAATTAAGATACCATTAGGTTGAAAATACAAGTAAAACAAAGAGTTGATGAGAAAAATGCTGATGTGCAAGTCATGCATATATCAAGAATCAAAGACATAGAACTTCACAGCTATGAGAATTGTAGGGGAGGCTGTGCATAGCACAAAGTGCCATAACCACTGTTTGTCTTGTGACTTAGATCATGACAAAATGAATAAATCAAATTAATTTATTCTCATGCACGCCATGAGAATGAACTGGCAACCAGGCTACAGGGTTTTTTTTTCCTACCTCTAATCAATTACTGACTACCAGCTACACTGCAAAACAATACACATAACACCACTGGAATATACATAAACATTAATGGTACTTACATCCCTATCGTGCAAGTGATATTTAGCTGACTTCTTAGCTTCAACAAGGAAAGTATTCCCTTGTATCGCTTATTATTGCCATTCAATTTAATTTCTTTACCAGTGGGAGTAAAGCTGAGTTTACCTACTGTTTTAAATAAGATTCATCGGACAGGAACAGACTTATCTGTAAACAAGATTAACAATTACAGTCTCTTCTTGTAGACATCCTTTCCACTCACCCAATCTTATTCATTGTCTGTCTCTGGATATTTTCCATTTTAAAAAGAAAATACTCACTAGGAGGGGAACAAGGGTACTGTAAATAAGGCGTTATAGAAACGCATAATTATATTCCATTTTTTCTGAGACATAACAGAACGTGTTAAAATGAACACTGGGCATTGAAAATATTCCCTGGCTGTGTTGTCTACAGCAGTAACTGTATTTCTCTACAGACTGCTTTTCTTATCATAAGATATCCAAACAATAAAGACTATTTTTAGCATTGCTCTTACTCCCATTATTAAAATATACTAAAAAAAACACTACTTTTTTTCCTCTATTAATACTGAAATTCCTTTGACTGTAGACATACATGGTGACTAGTCTACGCTGGTCCATATTTCAGAAGCTCATCCTTTTAATCGGTATCTGGAGGATACCATTTATACCTCTGGGGCCTCGTTAACTTCTCATTAATCTGATACTACATTGAGATGCCAAATTTTTGCTTACATGCTGAAGTTGTGCCAAGCCTTGCTGCTTTACTGTCTTGGTGAAAATGAGGAAGCTTGTCTCCTTAGAGAAATTTTCAGACAGTAAATACACCGCTAGTGTGGGTAGTGGAGCTTCGCAACGTGTCCTAGGACACAAGCACTATAATTTTCAGATACTATCTTCAGTTGTACCTCAGCTACAAAATTCCCAGTGCAATCCATCACCATGCATGGCAGTTCCAGCAGGGCTGTTGGATGACTGCATTGTCTTGAGTTCTGCCAAGCCTATGTGCTACTGTAAGCTGTAGGAAGGCTCAGTACATCTGTTTTTATATTGCTGAACATTTCCCAGCTGGGACGTTCAAACCCCCACATGAGACCTGTATAGTCACAGGCCATCTCTGTCAGTGGACAAGCCTTAGGTCTCTTGAGAAGAGACCTCCTTGGTCTCTTTCTGAAAGGCTCCCTTGGCACTAGCCTCCACTTGTTACCTTACCTATTCCCTTGTAAGGCTCACCTCTAGCAGGAGACCTTGGCTTAGGATTCATCCATTTTCTATCAGGTAGAACAGCAAGCAAGCACTTCCAAGCTGTTTTCCACCTCAGCGTCCTTGGGACTGGTGGGTGCCCTCACAGCAGGGCCAAAACCCTCTGGAGGTGCCACCTTGGCTCTGACAACTCTTTTAGACACTAGGCCGCCTCCTCTCCCTCTTCTAAAGCATCTCACAACTGTGTAAATACCTTTATAAAGCTCTTTGTTCCCATCCTGGAGATGCTCCTCTGCTCAGATCCTAGCACTGCACACATCTTAACAATGCTTCCCCTCAAATCCGCCTCCTTCCTTTCTCTCCCAACCGGCCCAAACGTTTGCTGTGGTTGACGACGCGCACTTCTTGCTCTTTTCAGAAGCAGACATCTGGACGCTACCCCCGCAGGCTGCCAAGCTGCAATAAAAGCAGAGCAAAAAGAGCGGAAAGCCGACACAGAGCCGTCGCTGTGGCGGCTGAGCCCAGGCAGGACGCAGCCCCGCTGATGTAAGCCCGGCCCGCGGGACCTGGGGGAGGCCGGGCGGCCGGCACCAACAACCCGCTGCCCGCCGGGGAGCCCCGGGGGAGCCCCGTGCGGGCGGAACGCGGCCCCGCGGCCCGGCGGGGAGGGAAGGGGAGGCCGGGCCGGTCCCTTCCGCCGGGGCCGGGCTTCCGGGCGGTCAGGTGACGGCGGCCGCTGGCAGGGGAGCGGCTCCGCGGCTCGGGGGAGCGGCGGCACCCCGGTGAGCGGGGCCGGGGGGGATGCGGGGAGTTGTGGGGGGGGAGCCGGGGCTGGCCGGGGGCGGAGGGGCTGGGCACGGGCAGCGCCGAGAAGCCGGGGCCGCTCCGCCCGCTTTAAGCGAGCAGGGGGGGGGGTGGCGGAGCGGGGCGGGGGCTCCGGGGGGCTTGGGGGGGGGGGCCGGGGGCAGCCCCAGCCCCAGTCCCGGGGGGCTGCGGGGCAGCCCAGGCTCTGGTCCCGGCAGCCCGGCGTGTGCCGCCCCCGCTGCCTGACCTCCGGCCCTTGCTGCCGCCGTGGCGGTGTGCCGGGCCCGGGACCACCCACCGGCGTTTTGTGGCGAAATTCCCGTTTTGGGCGGCTTTCCGAGCCTCCCCGGCCGAGCTGGAACCCCGCTCCTCCTCCTCCTCCTCCTGCGAGGGGCGCCTGGCGCTGAGCAGGGTGCGGGGCGGCGGCAGGGATCCGTGCCGCTTCGGGGGCTGGGCTGGGGGCTGCCTATCGCCCCTTCAGCCTAGTGTTAGGTTTTTTTACATCGTGATGTTAACGTGGTTAGCCCACGGAGCGCTTAATGTTTTACATAACACTCCAAATCAGGAAAATGCTGGGGCAGTATTACCCAACTGGTTATATCAGTTTTCTTCTTCTCTCTCCTTTTTTTTTTTTTTTTCCTCCTGTAGACTTTGTGAGGTAAGAGGATAAGATCTTTGTTTAAAGATCTGTGCAACGTTTTCTTAGAGTCTATATTACACTCTTAGGGATTGGTTCAAGAAAGAGGATTATTGTAGTCACTTCCTTTTTTGACAGTGTGTAACAGTGTCTGGCATTTGTGAGGTACATTGAATCCTCGGAGCTGCCAAAAGCGCCTTTCAGCTGGGCTCTTACCCTGGAAGCAGCGACTAACACAGACCTGCGCCGCAGAATCCCAATTAATGAAATGAGGCCAAGCAAGGGCACATTAGCTTGTAAGGCAAATCAAATGGGAGCTCTTGAAAGATCAAGCGATCACGCACACTTGTATTGTGGGAGCACTTCTTGGCAGTACTAAAAAGCAGCTACGTGATGCTGGCCAGCTTACAGGAAGTGAAAAGATGAAGTCGCAGAAAATGTTTCTGAGGAGTTAAAATATAACGTGTTTGGTGGACAGAGTAAAAAGGTAGTGAGAGATAAATAGGTATTTAATGATTAACTGTGGGACAGTCATGTACTTGCTAACATCTATCTTAAAGTGACTGTCAAGAAATAAACGTACTTCTAGGCACTGCCAAGGATTACCAGCTAAGATTATCTGTTACTTTTACCTGAAGTCCAGACAGCTGTAATAGGTTAAGAATCAGCTTCTTGTTACGTTTATGAGCAGGATGTATTTATACAAACTCTGAGCATTTTTTTTTAGATTTAGATAGGATTTCTAATGTTAATATTCCTTTTATGCAATTTATAGTGTATCTAAAAATGCCATTATCATTGTGGTAATATGAAAAATAAGCAGACATTTCCTTTCCATTTGAACAGCAAGAAGTTCAGAAACTAAATCAGAACTTCTTTCAGAAAGAAACTACAGTCGCACCTTTTCAGTAATCCCCGCCAAAACAAGAGCCATTGGCAAAGAAATATGGTGTCTTTCTAGTGGAATTTTAAATCTAACTAGGCACCTCTTATTTCATTGTTATGTGTTAGACGTTGCAAAAAGAAAGAAATCCTAGGTTTTATAAATAAACTAGCCAGAGTCCTATCTCCTTACTGGATATTTTTCTTATGGCTCATGAAAGAAGATTAAAAAGTAAATACTTCAAACATTCTAATATTGTAGTGCTGTGAACATATTCTACAACTGTTTCACACTGATGACATCAGCTTCTGATTTATGTTCTCTCTCTGACTTTCTCAGGTTGAATTATTGTTCACCTGCTCTGTTTGCAATGGAATTTTTTGTATGCTTTAACTTGTGGTGGAAACTCTCCCAGTCTGTCTTGAACAGTTTTTCTTGTATTTTTAGAGTCAGGTCAGCATATTTTGGCAAATACAGTCACTTTTAATTTGCTGAGTCCAGAAATATTATCTTTTACTGTATCTATTGAGCTTATATTTTCCTGGTGTGCAGTTTCTCCCACTAGATTTACAGATTAGTTTTTAAAGTATTTGAGTAAAATTTCTTTCTTATTGCCTGCTAGTGAGATTTATATTAGCACACAGACCTTACCTGTTTCCCATGTTCAATTCTTTCAGGGAGCAGCTCTCAGCTGTCACAAAACATTCAGGTCCCAGTGCGCCCATGTTTCTTGGAGGTCTGCTTTCACCAGCTCTGTTCAGCCACACTTATTCTTTACACAGCTCAGTGGGATTCGTGGTGGATCCCTAAACATGTAACTTTCCTTCCATGTCTTCTTCACCTTCCACCAGACTTTGCCAGCTTAGGAAGACTACTTGAGGATGTTTTTTGTTTCTTAACCACTCATCTATTGCCACTCTTGGTTCTCCTGATGTAGTCAATGTCAGTGATTCAGTCACTTTCAGAGCAGCCTGTTGAGATATCACAGAGGTGATGATTAAAATGCTAAGTAAAAGCCACTTATACTAGTGGTTTATCTCAAGGATACGATTTTCCTATAAATATCTACAGAACAAAGAAATAAAGAAAAAGATGAAAGTTTTGAGTGCTTGTAGTTAAATAACAGCTGATTTTTGTATCTTTTCATTTATTTTGTTTGCAACTCATCATGCTCGTAGGGTTAATTTGGACAGCTGATCAAGGGCAAGGGTTTAGCAAACAAGACTGGTATCTGTCCAGTCAGTCCTCTCTAAATTCTGTTAACTTAACTCCCAAAGTTGTAAGATAGCCCAATGCACTCAGTCTTCCTCCTGAGCTCTCTATTGAACAGAAGATGAGGACTGCTTGGCCTGCTCTGTTTATTTGCCTCCACCCCCCCCAGTTTTGTCTTGGAGCTTAAGTGCTATTTCAACAATTTTGAGCTTGTTCTACATGTGGAACAAGTTGAATTTGCAGTTGAACTTCTGCTTTAGGATTCACAGACTACATTCACAAGTGACACGATACACAATTATCAAATGTACATTTTACTCACTGGATTCTGTTTCATGCTTGCATCTTTGTAAATTTCCAGTGTGCTTTGCAGATCAACAACCACTGACAGCACTTGCTATGGATATAGGTATGTTAAGCCATATTCCACAGAGAAGAATAAAGGATTGTGAAGGCTTTCCAGAATAAGATTATTCATTTTTATTGTTGCATTCTGATATATTTTTGATATTTTAAATTGTTTAAATCCTAGTAGGTCATTAGGCCCAATCAGCCTATGGAGAATGAATTAAGAGAGGATTCCAGAACAGAGTAAAAATGACGTTCCAGGAGAGTAGATTCAGTGCCTGTCATGTTGTATCATTTTAATCCTTCTTCTGTCTCAGCCATCTTTATTCCATTGCATTAATGATACTTCTATGGATTTCTGTATCATCTGTCTTCATAAGTTGCTGATTTTTCTTTTCATTTTTCATAGTTACTAAAGGCTATTTTTTTTTTGTTTGGTTTAGTTTTCTAAGCAGGTGTTTGTGAAGATAAAGATTTTTTATTTTTTTTTAATGCTTCTTCACATTTCTGGGGTTAAATATATGGAATTTAATTTGGAGAAAAGAACTTTGCGTCCCACATTGGTTTTAGGGACATACAAGTTAATTTATTTGCCTCCTGTACGTTTACCTTATGTTATATGGTTAGATACAAGAGCCAGGCATCTCTTGTGCCCGTTCCATAAAATGATGCCAGCATTTTTTGTCAAAGTGTTGATCTTAGTTTTACGGAGACAACATTTTTCTTAATGTTGATACTAATTCCCAGCACACGTGTATTGGTCTGAGCTGGTAAGCTTTCAAACATTGCTTAAGAAGATAGGCTGATGCTACTAAAGATTCTGGTAGTAAGGATGTGTGAAAACTCAGCTTGTTTAGCGTGTAGCTTGTGGGCTGGCAGCATTTCCATCTGCCTTGAACTTACATGAATTTTAATTTTGTACAATGAACTACCTTGCTGCTGAGTGTAAATGAGGTCACAGTGTGAAATGCTAAGAGTCAGCAGTGTTGAAAGCAGTGTATGTTAAAGAACAGCATCTGTGAACACTGAGCTGCCCTTCTGGGACACTGCGAAATGATGTAACTGAGTGAAAAAGCTCTGCAGAAATAAATTTCGTCTCTCTTGCTGTAACTTAGTGTCATTGCTGCAGTACTTTTGTGATGCTGGAGTACGATGCTTTCTTGACCGCCCAGTTGGATTATATTTTATGAGAAAGCTTTTGATAGTAACAGCTAGAGATGCTGAGGGTTTATTTTGCTGCTCCACTCCTGTGCTTCAGCACTGCTACAAAGAGGGAAGGCTGAGGAAGCTTTTAAAGCTTGTGGGGTAAGTTTGTAAGTAAATGAGCTTCTGCAAAATATGGGGTGTGCTTTTCACATGCTTCACTGCACTTGCAAAAGGTTCAGATAGTCACCTGGTTCTTTCTCTCAACCTTTTCTAGATATTCATATCCCTGCAACAGCAGCATGATGACAGATTTATAAAAAGCACGGTGGATTTTTTTAAAACATTTTTGTTTCAGTTAAATAATTTTTGTTAACTGCTGAAACTGTCTCTAGTTCCTGCATTTAAGTTTTGAAATAGTAAAAGTGTTTCTGGAAATGTAAAGGCCTTCTGCTGAATCTCAGAGTTTCAAGTACTATGGAATTTGTGTATCAAGGAATTAGACTGGAGAGGTTGTTGCTGCTGAAATAAGTTACCGACATATTTATCAAAGAAGAGCATGAGAGGTGAAAGCATGTCAGCAGCACATTGAAGTTTAGCACGTAGAAATGTTTGATAGTTTGAAAGTATGACTAGGTGAGCTCATCTGTCTCACAGCAAGTGGTGTTTAAAGCCAGGTCGTGCTAGAGGACGAAGTTATCTCTTGGATGTTAAATTAGAACCATCAACAGGAGGATTCAGGTGCTTCTTAGGTAAATCACTGCCAGCTTGTAAAAGGTCAAGAATACAATGCTATAATGCCAATGATGTTTTTTGTTTGTTTGTTTGTTTCCCTTTCTGACTGTTAGGATTCCAACAGGAAAATTTTCTTGATCTTGTGTCTGCGCAGCTCCTCAGGATGGCAAGTAAAGGACCCACGACTTCCACATCAACAAAGAGCTCCAGTACTGGAGGGACCAGTGGAAGCAGTAGCAGTAATGGTGCTGGGGAAAATGCAAATCAGGACAACACTTTTGAATGTAACATCTGTTTAGACACTGCCAAGGATGCAGTTATCAGCTTGTGTGGACATCTCTTCTGGTAAGTACTCAAGTCCCCAAAGATAAACCAGAACACCACGCACCTCTCTGATCATGTAAAAGCCTATTTTTCTTTTTTAATAATTCTAAACGTCAAATAAAAATCTGTTTGTCTTAAGCTGAATAAGGACCATGTCTTTGGGTTAGAAGCAGTCTGTGTTTGCATCTAAACTGCTTTTATCTATTAAATGTCCGTGTTCCTAGTTTCTTGCATCATAAACCTTGTAAAAGCAAACAAACAAGCAAACCTCCTTAGACAGTTCAATGTTGATTGGTTGTGTGTATTGTTTAATCTGTGCTGCCCGGTCTAGCATAATTATCTTGTTCCCATCTAAATTCTTTCTAACCTGTGCGTACCTAAAAAACTATATCTGAAAGCAGATATTTTTTTATTCTTAAGAAACATGCTTTTACATGTGATCTAATTCTCTTTACCCACAGTATGCAGTTGTAATACTAAATTTTCAGTTCTTTGATTTGATCTGGTTACGTATTGCACAAGCATGTCACATTTATTTAAGTAGCTTGGTCAATCCTTATGAAGGATTGACATGTCCAAATGTGTTGTTTTTTTTGTTTGTTTTATAGTGGAAGCTAAATTATGCTTATTAATAAATGGAGGCCTAAGAGCACTTATTTTCTCTGCTAATATACAAAACTTCTAAAGGTATGGGTTTGTAATCTAAAGGAGAAGGAAAATCACTTGATGATGACATAGCAGCTATTGCAATAATTTTATCTTAATATTGCAAAAGGATTTGGAAGAATGAAACTAAAAAATAGCATGTATCTTGTCCAAATAGTGTTGGAAAGAGCATTCTGAAAGTAGATGGCTACTTAGCATTTTCATCTTGTAGTTTTCTTGTTTGCCTTCAATGTTTTTTAAGTTGCCACATTAATTTAACCTTAGGAGTAGTACTGTGTAATGTTTTCTCTATCTTGAGAAATCTGGTCTGATCTCACAGCTGACCCTGTCCTAAGCAACAGACTGGACTAGAGGCTGCCTGAGGTCTGTCCCTTGCAGCCTGAATTATCCCGTAATTCCATGAACGTGCCCAGTGTTTTAGCTAAATGTTTCTCTCATGACTTCTGGTAAGGTCCTGGAGTCTCATTACTGGTATTTTTCTAATTTGCATATTAGCTCAGGGATATCTTCCATGGGATCAGTAGGGAAAATCCGCAGTAAACACCATAAGATGAATTGTATCTCTCTAAAAAGAGTCCCCCTTTCTATGGCGCTTTGGTATAGATGAAGATGCAGGAATCAAAGGCGATACGGAGACAATCACGTTAGCAACATAGTTAGATTGCATAACCTGAAAGGACCAGTGGAGATCAGGCTTGGGCTGTGCTTTCAAAATTATTTTAATGGGAGGTTATGGAACTGGCCCAGCTGGATTCCAGGGTTCTGTTGTCTGTAAGCTGTGCTATCCATGGTACACTTTATATGTTTGTCAGATCGAGTTGTTAGTAACTAATTCTGTTTTTTCCTATTTTTTCTTCTCTGTGAACAAATTGTCCTGGGAATGCTCACAGTTGGCCTTGTTTACACCAGGTAAGACAGGTTTCCTTTTACTTTGTCTTTCATCAGCTCCAATGACTCAATAAAGCCCTCAGTTCTCTGGAGTATCCCCCTCTTCAAATGCGCTTCTTTCTCTCCAGGGCAACTGCAGTGTGCTAATGCAGCGTCATGCGCAACAACTTGCAATCGAGTCTTTTAGAAAAAAGAAAACTTAGATTCTATTCTGCTTACCTCCGACTTTTCATTTGATTAACCACTGGACATTTGTGGTTTTGTTAGGAGAATTACTGTAGGCTGTTCACAGAGGTGTAGTTTACAGGCTTAAATGCTGAGTGCACTTGTTGTGTATTAGTGTTGTACATTGTGGTACCATTAGAGGAAAGGAAGATGACAAGAAGGTATCTGTGCTAGCCCTTGGCCTGTGCGGGACTGTTGGTACTGTTTATTTCCTCACATTTTCTCCAGTGCCATTCTGAATCCGTACACATCAGCAAATAGATCATGGCAGAACAACAGGCAAAATGCCAACACTTGGAGAGTACTTGGCATTTAGTATAACGTTTTGCTCCACGGCTTTCTGAGTAGTTGCTAAATCTCTCTGCCTGGATGCAAATTAGGTTTGCATGTTGTTGTTTCCATGGTCTTTTATTAGTTTTCTTATAATTTCCTTCTTTCATTTTTTTTTAAGTGGCTAGAAACCAGGCCAAACAGACAAGTATGCCCTGTGTGCAAAGCAGGAATCAGTCGAGATAAAGTTATTCCTCTCTATGGAAGAGGCAGCACTGGACAACAGGACCCCAGGTAATAAACCCAAATACAACTATAAAACTACCAGGGTTTAAGGTAAAACTACTGAAGTGTTTGATTTGTAATGTGAGATACGTTGCCAAAACATGGCTAGAATAGACAACTCTGCCATATATTTCTGGCTCTTTCAGGGCTTGGGTCTACACACCTTATTTCTTGTTTAACTGGCAATTTGTTTTAATTTGAATTGAGTGTTAATTATCAGTTATAAATGGTAGGTTGCAGGGAATGATGTTATGTGACTGGAGAAGCTTATATAAAATGTTCATGGCCTTCATTGGTCCTCAGTTTCCAGCCTTTGCAATGGAATATTTTAGTACTCAGAAGTGCAATATCTTAGGTTAAAGATGTGATCCTGAAGGTTCACATAGCTGGTGGGTCTAGTTGGTCACACACTACCTCCAGCTTTGCTGCAGCACGGCCCTGTGAGAACGTGCTCCATGTTTGTTCTTACTAGCCAGGCTATTGCAGATACTGCTGTCATGCATCCTTGCACTTGAGCTAATTCCACAACTTCCTGCAGAGAGAAAACTCCGCCACGACCCCAAGGACAGAGACCTGAACCAGAGAACAGAGGGGTAAGTGGAAAAAAAAAAGACTTTGAGCAATCAGGTTTTTATTGAGATGGTATTTTTCATCTTGGAGGACACAGTGTGTGCGTAAGGTCCTGTATAAAGGTCCTGTAGAGATCGCCAGAGGTTGGTTGTGAGTAACTGATAGCTGCTGTGTGGAAGAAAATTCCATTCGCATAGTACTCTTCAGCATCCTAAAGAATGGGCTAAGTTCAATCACGCTTGAAGTGGGATCTGTGGTTTGGTAAGGAGATTGCATAGAATGAATTTATACAGTGGCTGGCGTATGGTGAAGACATAGGAGTGAGCCAGTAGGACAGACCACAGTGTTTTCTGGTATGATGACAGTGACCTGATGAAACAATTGCATATTTCTGTGTAACTCAGCCTAGGGTCCTCAGAGAGCATGTACCTCACGATTCAAGCAAACAACTCTGCTGGGTGTGATTAAGGAACATCTTAGTAGTTCTCTCTCATCAGGGAGTTGCTTTCTTATTAAATCATTTGCTGTGCTTGGTTCGACCTTTTTGCTGGTGCTGCAGAAAATCAGTAGGGTCTGGTATGAAGACAGCAGTAGTGATGCTGCTTTGTTTCCTACAAAGGCAGGACCTGCCATGCAAGGTACTTTGCTGTCCCTTTAAGATAGTGACAGACCACTTGACAAGAGTTGTGGTCAAGACTTAACTCATCAAATCAAGTATCAGTCCAGAAATGTCTAGCTTTTATTATACAAGTGAAATCTAATTGTCCTCCACTGTTTGAAAAACCACTCTGGCCTATCATCTCCAGAGCTGAAATGACTGTTTTAATTCTGAAACCAGAGGACAGGTTTCCAGATTATACAACACAGCACTGTGAGTTGTCCAGTTTTCAAACATGACACAACTACTTAGATTCATATACAGTTGGTTCCCAAATAGTACACTGCTTTTATACAGCAAGGTTCATCCTAATTCAGAACACTTACCTTTTGATTTGACATGGAATTTTAGTCTGGAGCTATGGAGATCAATGTTGTTGCATTGCAAATCTTCCTTTTTATTTTTTCCCTCTTTTATCCATATCTTGCATTCCTGCCCCAGATGACTTTACATTCCTGCCCCAGATGACTTTACATGGCATTTCAGTTAGAATCCTGGTGTGGCGGTGTGTTTGTTTTGGTTATTTTTTTGATACTGTTCTTATTTATGATGATCTATGCATCCTACTTGTATTTTTTTTTTAACTTAATGTTTAGATGATGCATGCGTATCAGAAAAATCAGTGCAGGTTATTTTTCACAATATCTTTCTTATAGCTATATTATTAATAGCTATTAATACAGAATTATTGATAGAGTTTTAAAACATCTTTAAAAGAATTGGTAATGTTGATTTTTGGATACATTGTCACATACATACACATTACACTGTTTTAAATTGAGAAATTATAGAAACACTTCTACTTTGCAGCCCTCAAGCAAGAAGTGTGATTCCTACTTTTCACTTTCTCAAATTCTTGGGTTGCTCTGGCAAGTTTGCTACTGTGTAAAGAACACTTTATACATGAGAACTTGGGAAGTATTTAACAATAGTGGCAGACTGAAAGTTGCCAGGCTGCATGATAACCCTTCAGCCTTAAGAAAGCCAGTGAGAGGGAGCATCTGCACTTCTGTAAAATATTTTGAAATAGGCCTTAAATTATTTGTACCTTTTTTTCCTCTTCCATTGCTTTGTTCTCTGCAGGGATTCCAGGGCTTTGGGTTTGGGGATGGTGGCTTCCAAATGTCATTCGGAATTGGGGCGTTTCCCTTTGGTATATTTGCCACAGCGTTCAACATAAACGACGGGCGACCTCCTCCAGGTACTGTGCGTCCTATCTTCTCCGAGGGTCCTATCACAAACAGATATTTTACAAACTCCTCCATAACTTAGACAAACAGCCCATTAAATGACAAACTAACAGTAAAGTAGATCAGAACTGTATATAGAAACACAGGATGAGGGGAAAATGCCCAGTAGAGAAACACAGTCTACTTCTTACATGTTTTGTATGAGGGTGTATATAAGAAACAAGTCTGTCACTTCTGTATGATTTGCTGGAGGCCCTGTTGAGAGGACAGAATGAGGGAGGGACGGTGACACTGGTGACTTTCTCCTTTAATTCTGAAAAATGAGGCAAGTTGGACTTGAGTTTCTAGCCATAGAGAGTCAGTAGGGGTGTATGGAGGAGACCCATGTTTTGAAATATATAAAAGGTGAAAACAAACAAAAAAATAAACTGGTGCTTTGTGCCACAAAAGAATGAAAGCAAAGATTGATCCTTTTTTCGGAAACTTATTTCAGAGACAGTCAGCTATATTCCACAAAAAATAACTTTATGGTGAAATTAATTCACTCTTTTTAATTACGGATAAACAGTGTTGTCTCTCTAAAAATTAAGTAATCCCCAGAAAACTCCCCTCCTCACCTATGCTGTAGACAAACTGAGTCTACCTGTTCTGAAAGAGAAAACCTACTGCCCAGGGTTTTCTGGACTTCCTCTGTGAAAGGTTCTGCCTGGCAGACCTTCCATAGGCCATATGGTCCAGGCATAGTAAGAACTGGCAGCACGTTCTTCATGTCACACCTGTGTTGCCAAGGACCTGTGTTGTCTTTCAGTCAAATGAACTTGCCTATTAACTGCACTTCACTCTCCACTGAAAATTTGTGTGGAGATGTGACAGAGCAAAGAAGCACGTAAATGTATGCTGCCGTAACAGCCATTGTGTAACAAAGCCCTTTATCTGCTTTTCATCTGTGGTCTCAGTTCAGCAGTTCCAGAAAGGCACGTCTTGAGCTTTAAGCTCGTGTGCTTCTCATTAGTTCTCTTAGTCAAGGGTACACGAGCAGCTTTGTTTTACTGTTTGCTTATTCGGAGATATTTCACCTCGAGGGGAAGGAGCGCTCAGGCAGAGGTGGTAAGGCTCCTTAGGATGGAGACACCTGGCAGCAATGAAGGTAGCTCAGTGCTGTCCCCAGAAGTTCTCAGCGCAGTCCTGTGCATACTCTAGCACTTGGAGCGGCCTGTTCCTATTAGTCATGAGCAGGCTTACCACAGGTCCTGCTCCGGGGAGCTCGTCCTTGTCTTCCTTTTGATTTTCCATCACGGCTGGCCAATCTAAGAGTAGGAAATACTGACAGCAACAGTTTTTCAGCAGGGGGATTCCTTGCCTGTTTTTCAATTTATGAATGTAGTATGTGCAGAATACACAATATTCTGGAGAAGAGGAAGGTGCTGAACTGTTTTTAACTTCCTGTTTTCCAGCTGTTCCAGGGACTCCTCAATATGTGGATGAGCAGTTCCTATCCCGCCTCTTCCTGTTTGTGGCTCTGGTGATAATGTTCTGGCTGTTGATTGCATAAATCTCTTCCATTATTCTGTATATTCATGGCCGGCAAGGCCAGTGAAACAGTTACAAACTGCATCCCCATTCCCATTTTAAACCTCTTGGTGTCTGGTTCCATAGCTAACCATGGGTTTCAGAAGTCGGTGGTACCACAGCACAGTGAAGAATCTTGCATTTTGCACCAGAGTTGGAAATTAAACATTGGTTAAAAATTGTATTTCAGCTCAGCTGTCTTGTACAACAGGTTCCTGCCACAAACCATGGGCCTAGCTTTGAGCTCTGCTCCTAAAAGGAGTGCTGCTTTGAAATCCTGTGCCAAGCAGTTACAACAGGTTCATGTGAAAGACAGTTGCCCCAACGTAGGCTGGACAGGTAAGGAAACTTCTGCAGTGTGAACAGCATCTCGTGCTTGACAAATGTGACGGATCTGCCAGAGCTGTGGGTGTTACTCCTTGTCTTCACATCAGCATCCGGCCTTCTTCAGGACATCATCTGCAGCACTGCTGGGGATCCTTGGCACAGCACATGATGCAAATGGAACCAGGCATGGAGACTGGTTTCTTTTCTTGCCGTTTTTTTCCCAGAGTGATGGAAAACTCCTGCCTGAAGCAGCTCAAATGGCTGTTAGAAGGGATACAAATTTATGCTGCAATTTTTTAAAGCCTGAATTTGCTGGAGCCAGACACTGGAAGATTCTCTGGTGAAGCCGGGTGGGGAGGCCGAACAGTATGACATACCTGTCTGCCTCCCGAGCCCCGCTCCCTACTGACAAAACAGTGTTGTCTTCCTTGGTTCTGTGCAGCAGCCTGTGGCTGCACTTACGGATAATCCCCTCACAACCTTGCCACCGTAACTACATTTCTTTTTCCCAGGGCTGTGAGACTTTCTACGCAAGGTCAGGTACTCCAAATAAAATCCTGTAACAGACCTGAGATCAGCTTGTTTGGGGAGAGGAGCAAGGGGCATCTTTAAGTGAGCTTTGAGCTTAAATTTGTCAAACTGTAAAATTATACAGGAGGAAAAATGAGATACTGCCTCTGCTGGCACGTGCCACAGTAGGGAACGTTTGGAAGAGCTTCTCTCTGCACCCGTGTACAACTACAACACACCACAACAGAATGGCTCTTGTGCGAGAGTCCCTGCAGTATCTACCAAAGATATTCATTTGAAGTGCTGGAGGAGACAACCATTTGTGTGCTGAGGGGAAAATATTTCAGAAGGTGAGCACTCTGTAGCCTCTTCAGAATCCTGTTGGGTATACAGCTTTAAAAAGTATTCCTGATGTATTTGTATAGATTCCTTCAGAACAGCAGATACGATGGATTTCCTAACAAGATGAACAATTTTGATATTTCTCTGACGAGGCAATTCCATGTTTTTCTTTTACTGTTTTTAGATTGTTTTGATTCAGATCACCGATAGTCATAATGATTTCCTGCAAGGTGAATATTGTGACTTCCCTCACAACAGACATACGACTTACAAAACAAATCAACTCATAGAAACTTTGTTTCGATAGTTAGACTTTTTCTCATGTGTACGGATAAGGTATGTGTACGGGCAGGGCACTTTGATTAATTGTTGTAGAAGCTTATTTATGTAACTATAAAATGTTTACTTTGAGTAGCGTGTCAGAGGATGACTGATGTTTAACTTGCCAGCCTCCAAAATTCCGCCTGGCAGGTAGAGCTCTGAGAAGCATCCGCGGTGTTGTGTCACGTCTAGTCAGACTTACGCCTGGCTTCACCTGGCAGAACCTATCACTCACGTGGAGCCAGTCGAAGTGCTGGTTCGACTTCTGTCGTACGGTGCTTCCAGAAGGTTACCGTGGTCTGCACAGGGTTCTTCTCAAGTGCTAGAACCTCACCTTCATCTCCGCCTGGTTCTGAGAGGACGAGGAGCGGCGGCAGGCCAAAGGTCACCTCACTCACAGCTGCTGCGGGCCCGGGGCAGCGCCCCTGGTGCTGAGGGGAGCTCGGGCGAAGCCTCTTCCTGCTGGGGCCACAGCCGTGTAAATGGTCAGAGGGGCTGAACCATTTCTGATCTAAACCGCCGCGTGTGAACGGCTGGCTTAGTGGAAGCGTGCCGGGGGCGGCTGACGGGCCGTGGCCGGAGCCGTTCCCCCTCCCCGCGGCGTTCTCGTCCTGCCCGCTGCCTTTCACCGCAGTGGCGGTGACTTACAACGATGGCCATAAGCTCGAGCCGTTTCGCCCCGCCGGGCCCCGCCGCCCTTCCTTCGCGCCCCGGGCCCGCTCCGCGCCTCGGGGCCTGCACGGGAGGCGGGCCTTGCAGCGTGGCCGCGCTGCGATTGGTCCCCGCCGCGCTCTGCGCCACGCTGCAGCGCCGCGGATTGGCTTGTAGCCGTGAGGTGGGCGGAGCGCCTATTGGCTTGAGGCGATGAACGGGGCGGGGCTCCGAACGGGGCGTGTCCCGCTGCGGCCCCGCCCCGCCCGCCCCGCCCCGCGAGGCCGCCGGGCGGTGATGGAGGCGCCGCCAGGTGAGGCCCGGCCCGGGGGCGCGGGGCCGCCGCTCGGTGGGGCCGGGAGCGCCCCGGG